>NW_020698074.1:372748-410328 GCF_002925995.2 Terrapene triunguis | reverse complement strand
CGTGGGTAAGAACCTCACTTCTTCAGATGTCTTGCATCTGAAGAAGTGAGGTTCTTACCCACGAAAGCTTATGCTCCCAATACTTCTGTTAGTCTTAAAGGTGCCACAGGACCCTCTGTTGCTTTTTACAGATTCAAACTAACACGGCTACCGCTCTGATACTTGACATGAATTACTTGTTTAACTTTTTTTCTAATAGCCAGAAGGACAGGTTGAAGAAATTAATACATACCCTATTGTTGTTACCTCTCTGAATGAGAGGGAATTATCAAGATAGTTAATTTTTTTGCCCACCAATGCCGACTCTCCATTTGAGAACTTTGCTGGCAAGTATAGTCCTGCTGTTTGCTCTTCAGACAGGGAACTTATTCTGTGATAATTCCATCAATGAGTGCTAGATGTGAGCATCACATTGCTGGATTTATGGACCCTGGAACTGAAACACTGTAGTCATCTGTGTTGCTGCTTTGCTGTTGTGACAAACGTTGCAGATTTCTGCCACCTTTTCCTTTGGGGGCTTTAAGTAACATTTCAGTGTATCTGATGGGAACCCACTGTTATTGAGACCAATTTGAAAAGTATTTATTGTTTTTACTGGTTGAATACACTTATGACTAACCTTTGGGTGAGTATTTGAGATCAGGGTTACTTTTCAATAGTTATTTGACTTGCATTTACTGCTTTAGTTAGGTATTTGAAATGTTTTCAGTTTGGATATTGAAATGCTTGTTGGTTGTGAAGTATTTTCTATAGTGGGATATTTTGCATTGCTGTAAACAGCTACAGATATTTCAGGTTCCCAACAGGCTTAACAATTTCAATTGAGAAGTAATGTTAATCCTTTTGTTTTTTCAACTTGTTTTTCATGTTAAAAGCTACAATAGTTTAATGGCAAGGATATGAATAAAGCCAGAACACCATATTTGAGTGTTTTGGGCATTTAGTGGGCATTTGGCAGCCCTTTGTGAACCGCCAGTTTCTCTGTATAGTAACTTTCCCTGTTCCTGTGCACATTCACACAACCAGGCAGAGAGAGACTTGTATTTTTAGAGCGAGAGAGAGGTGTGGTTGTAAAACCACAGAATTTTGCGGGGCTACTCTGGGGCATGCATAGTATTTGAAACCTATTTTTAACTTCTTAATAAATTGTCTAGATTTTATAATATTTTAGATGAATATTGTATCTAGAAGAGTGGAAATAGTTCTAGAATTGGCAGTTTCTGTCCATGCTAACTATAAATTGAAGTCCTCCTTGTGTAGTGTAAGATCTTAATGTTTATCTAGTAATACATCTTTTTTACACAAACACATCGATTTATCCATTTATTAATTTTCTGAACTGTTGGAGTCACAATTATACTTTAAATATTTCAATTAATGCACTCCTGTTTAGAAATTGTACAAAACCCTTTTTTTGCAGATTTTTAGGTGACTCATTCAAGTTTAAATATTTTATTTTGTGGATTACTGCAGAATGTTACCTTTATTTCTGATTTTTTCCAGCAAATTCTTCTATAAATTTGGTTCAAACCATACATCAGTGCTATTCAGTGTGTGAAACTGAAGTTATAACCTTTCCGGTTGACCTGTTCTCTGATTTTCCTAATGCTAGCCTCACTGTATCCATGTAATTTGGCCACTGTGCTGTGTGTGAGAGCCTTATCCTCTCCAGTTCACCTAATCTGCAACAGCCTTTACGGGCGGTGTCTGCCCCAGTTCTCCATTTCACTTCATATTGCATCTGAACCATATTCTGTTTCTTGCCCCTTCTTTTCACCTTTGTTTCTGTATTACTTAGTCTAAAGTATTCTGGGACATTATACTAAATAAAGTTGGATTAAGTGCTTTCCATTGATTTTTTTGTTCTAAAAGTGTGTGTATTTATCACCAGTACGTATTTCAGAATATTTTTAATGCATCAATCTCCTCTTTAATGTATACTGATTCCAAGGCTAATTTTTAACTATTTCTTCCTCTGACTAGAGTATCATAAGAGTTGTGTTCCATGACAGAAGGTTGCAATACACAGAGCACCAGCAACTGGAAGGTTGGAAGTGGAATCGCCCTGGGGACAGACTTCTTGACTTAGGTACTTCTATCAGTTCCCTTATTATCTAGGGTTAAAATAAGAGACTGTCTTGATATGAAGAGCATCAATTTATATATCAACAGCGGGGATAGCAAAAGCATACATACCAATGTTTGTATGCTACTTGTTGTGTTAGGATACTTGAGATTTATATAAATGTTTTCAATAATGTTACATTGTGAATTTTCCATGAAAACCTCTAATGGCATCTAACATTACAGAAAACAGCAACACTAAATAATTCAGTTAATACCCCTTTTGTTCCTTCAGAGCAAAATCTGTGCTGGTAATCGGGAACATGAGAGAAACATCTGTATTGCTAATATACTGTAAAAACTTAATTATTGCAGATTTCATAAGATTTACAGTAAAACCCATAAAATCACCTCGCATTATTCCCCAGAAATTAAGTACACATCTCCATCTTTATCAGAAGACCACTGTCATTAAACAACCAATTTTTGTCATCCCTTGTGTGGTAACGTACAGTACATTTCACTGTAGATGAGTTTGCAGATTAATGGGGTTTTATTCAAAACAAACCAAGTCCACTCACTGCTGTGTTTCTATAGCATATACTTTCATTTTTATGTAGATATTCCAATGTCTGTTGGAGTAATTGATATAAAGACAAATCCAAGCCAGCTCAATGCAGTTGAATTTCTGTGGGATCCTGGAAAACGTACATCTGCCTTTATTCAGGTTTGAAATTTTGCTTTACTGGATTTGTACTGATTTGGTCTTTGTCAGGTCATGAATGTGATTGTTTCCTATATAATTATCCTAGTAAAAAGCAAAATTATCCTATTAGATCCATCATTTTTGGAAACTTAGATCCATGCATCTGCTTCTTCTGTAGGTGACACTAGCTGAGTTTTTATCTTGATATGAGGTTTTTAAACATAGCTTAGAACAGAAGCAGCTTTTTAAAACCAATCAATAAAATGAACGAGAGTGTGCTTTAAATGAAAATTAATGATTAGCTCTTACATCTTTGTATGGATAAATATTTACGGAGGTGTATTTTTAAAGCATTTTTTGTAAATAACTGTTGTTGTTCCATTACTTCAGTTCCAGTTAATAGGGCCCCTGAATAGGACTGAATCTGCTTTACCAAGAGAGAGAGCATTTGAAATCACTAAATTTCAAAGCAGATTTTTAGTCCTCTTACTTACCTGATTGATAAGATGTTAGATTCTTGATTGTTTGTTATTATATTCAAGGCAGGTTTTTTTCTAAGTGACTTACTCCATGGAATTAGATTTCATTAGAATCCTTTGTATTATACTATAGTCTTCCTTCTGGATAATTTTGTCTCAAAAATCAGGTATTGGAATGAAGAAAAAGTGCAAAGCGAGAAGTGGCAATATTCCTTAGCCTGTTAGCTCAGGTAGATTGTTTCCACATTGGCAGTAAATTATGTTGTGCTACTGTACCCTGACAGTAATAATTCTTCCTTTGTCAAAGAATTATACAATTATTACAATGTCTGCTTCCATGTCAGGCTTTGCTGCAAGGGAGTAAAGAGTGTGTAATGAGCCATCCATTTTACTTTTGTACAGTTATATTTTCAACCTTGCAGAATGTGCTAATGGCATGAAGAAAAGCTTAGTCAACTCTTACTGTTTGGAAGGTGGGAATGCACAGTGTGGTGGCATTGGTGATATACTGAGTATTTAATGCCCTACAACATTGTAACTGTATTGTTTCCTAGTATAGCACTCTCTTCTTATTGTACCTTTTTACTGCCATGGTATTCATGTGTCTCATAAACTCAATGCCTTTATTCTGGTATTTTCAAAAAAGCTGTAGGGAGTTAGGTATCAATTCCCACTGCCATTCATTGACACTTGGGCACCTACCTCCATTAGCCTCCTAAATCCCAGCCTTAAGTTCGATTTAAAAATCGTTCCAGTAAGTGGTTTTGATAGAAATTTCAAGACATTATATTTAAAAAAATCTTAATGTTCAAGCTAGCTAAATTATACCACTGTGCACGAATACCTGGAAAAATCTTTGAATTTATTCATCATGATTGATGTAGTTGTTCTGCTCTTATATTTGTTTTAAGATCCCGTATAAGAATTTGAGAGGGATTTTTTTTTAGTAACATATGATGAGATCCACAACAGTTGTTTAATGTTGTGAAAGATGTAGGAGTTAAAGTATTACTTTCTGGGGGGTATATAGGTGATGTATTGATAGTAAATAGGGACAGGTTTAAACCTGACTTCCAAGCCTGTGCGGCTGGCAAAGATACAGGAATTTGTTCCTACCTCCCTTGGATTTCCAGTTTCATTTCCTGAATAAGCCATAAATTGTTGCTTACCCTGTCAGAGAAATTTATATAATGGTAGTGGCAAAAGTATTAAGAATATGCCCAGAATGGAATACAGCTTCACTTTGTTTTTCAGGTACATTGCATCAGCACTGAGTTTACCCCACGTAAACATGGAGGTGAAAAAGGAGTTCCTTTTAGGATTCAGGTTGACACTTTTAAGCAGACTGAAAATGGAGAATACACAGATCATTTGCATTCAGCCAGCTGCCAAATCAAAGTTTTTAAGGTAATAGTTGTAAATAATGGTCCCCAGTAAATTTTTTAGACATAGAAAACATGTTTACATTATAATGGCTGTTTTTTAGGTCCATATTTCAGTTGCAAAGCTGCTTTCTGTCTGCTTGTTCATTTAACTATTCATTTTTAGCCAAAAGGAGCAGACAGGAAACAGAAAACAGACAGAGAAAAGATGGAGAAGCGAACTGCACATGAAAAAGAAAAGTATCAACCTTCGTATGACACCACAATCCTCTCAGAGGTAACACGATGGAACTGCATGTATTTATGAAGAAAAATTATCTATATACAATATATGAAATATTAGCAGTAAATAAATTATATTCTCAAAATGGGGGGAGAGTTACAGCATACATAGACAAAGGTAGGCTTTTTAATATGACAGACTTGTCCCAAAGAAAAACACCAGTAACCTTTTAAGATTCTGCTGAGTAAATTTCACTTGGCTATATAGTAGATATTGTATTCAAATACCCTTGGATAGAGCACTCTTTGTGCTGAATTCTAAAACAAATCTCATGTACAGATCTAAAAACCTTGCAGCTAAAAAACAAAAACTGGGGTTTAGGATTTATTTATACATGTCAAATTTGAGCTCAAAACCATGTTTTTAGAGACTACTGAGTTTATGGCTAGAGCCTCACTGGGTTTTTGCATTTTCTTTTTATTTTAAACACCAGTGCGTTCTATACAGTTTTCTAAAGATTGCAAAAGTTTTTAAAAGGCTTTTAGATCTTTCCTCACTGTATAATGAAAAGAAATTGATCCAAATCTTTGGTGTTTGTCCAGATGAGGCTTGAGCCTATAATTGAAGATGCAGTTGAACATGAGCAGAAAAAGTCCAGCAAGCGGACTTTGCCAGCAGACTGCGGTGATTCTCTGGCAAAGCGAGGCACTGTAAGGGACTTCTGCTTACCTTTTCATTGTGCAAGATACCTTGTGCAGTGTTAGATATAGGAGAAACTTCCATGATCAAAAATAAAAACATTTTGACTGCCTTGACTTAATTTCATTCACTCTTGTTTACACCAATTACTCTGTTTCAGTGAGGAATGCTTCCTAAATCTAACACTTAAGACAAATTGTTGCAGAGGGACTGCGTGACTCTTTAATAAAAAATAAATAAAAAAAAAATCTTTCAGTTTACACCTGCATTTCCTTTATTGAAATAGCTAGATGTTTTTTAAAAGCTATTTGCTTTCTTTATATATATGTAATCAGTGAAAGTAAAGATAATAGCAAAATTTAGTTACAGCATATATGTTTTGTCCCATATTTCCACCTGCGTTTAATGTAAGTTTCCATATACATCTGTACTTTTAAAGCCCTGTGTATTGTTGCAGAGAGGTTGTTTGTAGTAATATTACTTTGTTTCCTCTGGCTCTCCGCATCTTGTTCTCCTTGTGCTTCAGTCAGATACAGCAAGGCTTAATGTTATTGAGCACTACTTTTTCTCACAGCATGTGGACCCTCTCTTTAATCCTGTATCTATCTGCTTAAAAGAAGCAAATATGTATATTTTACACTTTCCCTATCAAGTTTTAACCTTCCAGGTGTTTAAACTGACACTTATGGTGAACGATAAATATTTTCCAATATCTTTATTTCTAAGATAGATCTTAGCAACTTATTTGTTTGGGCAAGTCATGATCCTGCATCTGCCTGTTGGTAAATTTGGTCATATATTAATGTCCACCTGTGACAGTCAATTATTTGACTTAATTCACTGAACAAGCAAGTTTTGTTCGTATTTCCTTGACACCTCTTCCCCTAAAGCACTTAGGTGACAATTAGCTGACTTTTGTCCATCAGTATTTCCCTCCCCACTTTGTCATCCCTTTGTGTGCTATTCAAAATTCAGCTTGTACATTTCTCAAGGTAAGGGACCTGTTCATTCTTTGTTTATGAAATGCCCCACACAACTGAGGCCTATAATCGAGCACTGTAAACAGTGGGATGAATTCTTTGGAGAATTTTGTTTTACCTGATGCTGTAGTAAACACTGGGTTGTCTGGAATTACCTAAAGTTTATAGTAAAATATTGGCAACCCAGAATACCTAGTTCCTTAGTTGAAGCTGTTGCATTTCTTCTGCAGTATCCGTTGTCAACCCAGACATTCTTCTGCTCCTGGGCAGGATGTCCATCAGCAGATGTATACCGGGGGGGAAATCAGTGCTCAACATGTGTCTCTCCCTATAAAGCATGTTAACATTTCTAATTAGGTGGAGGCAGCTCTTTCAGATGGCAAGGCTCGACTTCCAGTGTTCACGTTTTTGAACCTCTTTTTCCTTTCTGACTAAATTAGATATTTTAGAGTATGGTAATGCCCAGGGAGTTCTCCCCGTGCTCAGTGAATCTCTCTTTGGATGTGGCCTCCTGCTAAGTGCATATTGTTGCTGCTGCTAGTTGTCAGGCAGGTGTCATCCTGTGGGAAGGAGATCTCCAGTTTGCATCCCTCTTAAGTGCTGGAAAGCCAGAGCTTAGTCTCTAGAGAAAGATAGAACTTCCCTTACATTTGGCAAAAATGGACCTAGCCCTTTTCATAATGATTTCATTAGGTCTTCACTGCTCTCTTTCTTCCCTTGTAGTCAAGACTCTTTAAGCCCAGGAGACTTGTTGTTGTTGTTTTTTAATCCTGCAGTTCGTGTCTTCTCTGTCTCAAGGGAGGTCCTGTAGAACTACAGGCTGAAGGCTTTCAGTGATTAAAGGGCTCTGTTATGAGCCATACTCCTCAAACTTTCTAATCTTTGCAAATGTGGAGTTTATAATATGCTGAATGTTAAGTTTTGCAAGTGTAAGGCTTGTACTGTACAGAGCTTAATTCTTTTAAACAAAAGTTAATTGGAATACAAAAACTTCAGTTCATAGTACACTTCAGTTTTTGACTTGGTGTTTATGTAATGGGGAACATGGGCTGCTCATGCAATATTGTGTCTAACTATACTGCACCTCAGCTTAACTCTTTGCTGAAGCACAGGCTAGAGTTCTGTCTTGTAAGGACTTTTCAGAAACACATGACAATTAAACTTCAGGGCTATTTTATGTAAACCTTGATAAATGGATGCTAATAGTTCCCAGGCAGCTTCAGAGAGCGAGTACCATACATTTTCTTAGTAAAACAAACATTTAATGCACACAAAACACTTGTAAACAGCATAAAACATGGTAAATAGTATTTGGAATGCTGTGAATAACTTTTAAATAAAAGCTATTAAACAGTAAATCTGCTGGTGTTCCTTATACAGACTTCCCCCTTTTATTTCTGTTACAAACATTCAAATACAAGGTTTTAACATAACGTTTTCTGTACATTAGTGCACCTATCAAAACGCATTCCCCTCTGATCTTCAAACAGGTGCTTTCTCGCTCTTTGTAGCGTGACCACAGTATGTCACCTGGACTCTTCAGAGCCTGAGAAATGGCAGCATTTCAGTCCTTTCAAACACTTTAGAACCCTGTCAGCAAACAATGTGGGCCTCCACAGCTAGCAGCATTCTAAGCCTTGGGTTAATAGCTGACAGGTGCTCTCAGTTGTGGGGAAACAGAAATCTGCAGCCCGTGTCCAAGGTGGTACAGGGATTGGGACCCTGCCCTCACAGCAGATTGACACAGAACCATGAGACTATCACCTGTTGAGTCCATGGGGCTACTTTTAACACCTCTGTTTATAACCACCCCATCCACTGCTCTCTGGTTGGCTCAGCTCTCCGAGGGTGACTAGAATATGACTGCTAGGTGAGTAGCCCACAGTGAAAACTTCCTATACAGCCTCAGAACAGCAACTGAGAATGTCTGGTAACTACCACTCTGTTCTGGAAGTTTCTGGGTCTTTGAGTTACCATGCCCTACTCTCTGCACATGTGCAGACACTCAGTATCCAAGTAAGATCCTCCATGTGACCATATCTCCTTCCTCCACACTGCTGCATTCTCTTCCACTCCTCTGGAGAAACAAAGCCAAACGATGCAGTATAAAGTATATGGGTGGGTTATACTTAATTTTAAGGTTATCATAGTAAACTTTGCTTGGCCCTATAGCATGTACCTAGTACTTCTTTTATGCTTGTTTCTTCTTAAATGCATCTTTTAATATATTCAGGTTACATGCCAAAAGTACAACATGTGCAGCATGGCTGATTTAGCATTCTGGGGAGAGTAACATCCTCATTTTCTTACTCTGTGTTTAAAGTAACTTATTACATGAACAGAATTTTTAATTGTATATGGTCATGTTAGACTAAAAGCTATTTGGGATAGGAACCCTATATTTTTATATGTTCTTTGACATGCCATTATGGGGGCTCTATAAATAGTCATGCTGATCAAGCAGCACACTCTAAATCTGAAAAGTGACTCTGTTCCTGAGAATAAGGATCTTATTTTGGGTAGTCATAAAAAGGCCTCTAATTCTTTCTTTGTTCTCTGCTGTAGTTATGATACTTTGGATAGGGAGTGAACTTCTCACAGGACCCACAATCTTTGACTTTTTAGGTACCTTCTCAAAGCATAAATTCAGAGTGAATTTCAGTGCCCTGAGAGTAGGGAGAAAACAGCTCTGGGAAGTGGTTCCAAAGGTCCCTAATCCATGAACTATTGGAACTCATTTACAAAACTTTTCTTAAACATTACATGAATATATTGTCTCATACTATAGAATTAGAATTTATAATCCCTATTCCATGATGTGATATCTTTGAGCTACAATGTATCTTTAGATAGGTTTTTTTTTCCCCCCTCAAAGTATTTTATCAAAAACTTTTTTTTTTAATGATTTTTATCTACCCTGGCATATTACAAGACAGAATAATGGAGGATTGTTCCATGGATACAAGTTTTAGTTATTGCAGATGTGATTAAAGCAACTGTGGCTTGTTGGAAAGTATTTCTGGTTCTTCTGCAAGACATCATAGATGTATATAACAATGCTGACATCTATCTTGCTGTTGTCATGTAATATTTTATTTAATCAATTCTTATATAAACAAACTTTCTATAAAACAAGGCTATTTAAAGAGAAATGAAGTTCATGTGAGACTTTAGGGTCTGAAGTCAGTGGCTTAAAAGAAAGTAAGGGTGAACAAATATTAGGTCATTGAAAAGTTGAGAATGTTAGTTGTTTTTGAAAGTCCTTACACTGAAATTAGGGATATTCATTTGTTTTACTATTTTGAGGTCAAACAGAAGATGTTTGATAAGTAGCAACCACTTTACTGTGCAGTTGTGGACACAAATATCATTGTCTTGCCTCTGATTGGCTGTCTTGTATATTCATTTTCTTGATCATTTTAATATATTGTGAACAGTAATGGCAGCATGGCTTAATGTAAAGTGGCACAGTGAGAGCAACATACAGCTTTTAATGTGCAAATTGTGTAACTATTAGGGCTGCCAATTGCAGTTAGCTCACGTGATTAACTCAAAAAAAATAACTCAGATTAAAAAAAATTAATCTCAATCGCACTGTTAAACAATAGAATACTAATTGAAATTTATTAAATATTTTTGGATGTTTTTCTACATTTTCAAATATATTGATTTCTATTGCAACAGAATGCAAAGTGTACAGTGCTCACTTTATATTATTTTTGATTACAAATATTTGCACAGTAAAAAATGATAAACAAGAAATAGTATTTTTCAATTCACCGAATACAGGTACTGTAGTGCAATGTCTTTATCATGAAAGTTGAACTTACAAATGTAGAATTATGTACAAAAAATAACTTTATTTTTGAATGCAATGTAAAACGTTAGCGCCTACAAGTCCACTCAGTCCTACATCAGCAAATTGCTAAGACAAACAAGTTTGGTTACAATTGGCAGGAGATAATGCTGCCCACTTCTTGTTTACAATGTCACCTGAAAGTGAAAACAGCATGGAACTGTCGTAGCCGGCGTCGCAAGATATTTACATGCCAGATGTGCTAAAAATTCATATGTCCCTTCATGCTACAACCACCATTCCGGAAGACATGCGTCCATGCTGATGACGGGTTCTGCTTGATAACAATCCAAAGCAGAGCAGACCAACGCATGTTAATTTTCATCATCTGAGTCAGATGCCACCAGCAGAAGGTTGATTTTCTTTTTTGATGGTTCAGGTTCTGTAGTTTCCGTATCTGAGTGTTGCTCTTTTAAGACTTCTGAAAGCATGCGCCACACCTCGTCCCTCTCAGATTTTGGAAGGCACTTCAGATTCTTAAACCTTGGGTTGAGTGCTGTATCTATCCTTAGAAATCTCATATTGGTACCTTCTTTGCATTTTGTCAAATCTGCTGTGAAAGTGTTCTTAAAACTAACATGCTGGGTCATCATCCGAGACACCTATAACATGGAATATATGGCAGAATGTGGGAAAAACAGAGCAGGAGACATACAATTCTTCCCAAAGGAATTCAGTCACAAATTTAATTAACACATTAATTTTTTTAAGGAGCATCATACGTATGGAAGCATGTCCTCTGGAATGGTGGCCAAAACATGAAGGGGCATATGTATGTTTAGCATATCTGGCACAGTCCTTGCAATGCTGGCTACAAAAGTGCCACGCGAATGCCTGTTCTTACTTTCAGGTGACATTGTAAATAAGAAGCAGTCAGCGGTATCTCCCGTAAATGTAAACAAACTTGTTTCTCTAAGCGATTGGCTGAACAAGAAATAGGACTGAATGGACCTGCAGGTTCTAAAGTTTTACATTGTTTTGTTTTTGAGTGCAATTATGTAACACACAAAAATCTACATTTGTAAGTTGCGCTTTCACGATAGAGATTGCACTACAGTACTTGTATGAGGTGAATTGAAAAATACTATCTTTTATTTTTACAGTGCAAATATTTGTAATAAAATATAAAGTAAGCACTGTACATTTTGTATTCTGTGTTGTAATAGAAATCAATATATTTGAAAATGTAGAAAACATCCAAAAATATTTAAATAAATGGTATTCTATTATTTAACAGTGCGATGAATCGAGCGATTCATTTTTTTTTTTAATTGCTTGACTGCCCTAGTAAATATTCCTCATTTTGTGGGGGGAACCTTGAAAATTTAAGCAAAACAAGTATGTTGTAACTGTGTATGTTTAGAGTACTGGAAAAGGACCGAGTAAGCATTATCGCTACGGCCCTACCAAATTCACGGCCACAAAAAATGTGTCACGAACTGTGAAATCTGGTGTTTTGTGCACTTTCACCCTATATTCTACAGATTTCACCGGGGAGACCAGCATTTCTGAAATTGGGGGTCCTGACCCAAAAGCGAGTTGCAGGGGGGTCACAAGGTTATTTTATGGGGCAGCGCAAAAGTAAGGGTGGTAATACCATACCATATCATCTTCACTTCTGTGCTTCAGAGCTGAGTGGCTGGAGAGTGGCAGCTGCTGACGGAGGGCCAAGCTCTGCAGGCAGCAGTGCAGAAGGATGGCAATACCATATCATGCCATTCTTACTTCTGTGCTGCTACTTGCGGTAGCTCTGCCTTCAGAGCTGGGCTCCCGGCCAGCAACTGCTGCTCTCCAGCTGCCCAGCTCTGAAGGCAGCGCCGCCATCAGCAGCAGCACAGAAGTAAGGATAGCAGTACTGCAACCCTTCCTACAATAACCTTGCAACCCCCCTCCCCCGCCCCCATAACTCGTTTTTGGTCAGGAGCCCTACAATTACAACACTGTGAAATTTCAGATTTAAATAGCTGAAATCATGAAATTTAAGGTTTTAAAAATCCTATGGCCGTGAAATTGACTAAAATGGACCGTGAATTTGGTAGGGCCCTATCGCATAGTATTTTATCACAAATTATGGTATCAGAAAATTCAAGTTTTTTGAACAGTAACACTTCAGGAAAGCAGCCAAAGAGTAAGACAGATGTAATTCTTGTCTTGTTTATAGTGAAATCTCTTGGACTTTGAAGATTCTCAAATTCTCAATCCCCAAAGGAAATTACCCCACTGTCCCAACTGAACTGAATGTTTTTTTTTTTATTTCTCCTTAAGGCTAGTCAAAAGCCCACTGTGCAATGTTACTTTCAGAACTCCAGAGTCTCAGGTTATTCTGATTTGGTGTAAATGCTAAAAAGTTAAAATTAAAAAACCTTTGGCAGCTTTAACTAAAGAAATCTACTATAAGTTGTATTAAAATCAAAACAGCTCAAAACACAATGTCCTAGTGGTAAGTACATACAGAAAATTGCCTCACTAGAGCACAGACAGGAGGCAGTATCCTGGCCATGTCATGTTTTAGGGATGTCAGAAATCTTCCACCCTCTAAACTTTCTGCTTAGTGCTAGAGAAATAGATGGCTCGTTAGTTTATTATTTGTATTGTGGTCGTGCCTAAAGCTCACAATTAGGGATCAAAGCCTCATTGTGTTAGGTGCTGTGTACACACATAATAGAGTCCTTGTCCCTGAGAGCTTAGAGTCTTAGTTTATGATGAGAGACGTCAGGTAGATATGACAGAATGGGTGGGGGAGTACCAGGTAACCATGAACCATCAAGTTTAGTAGGAGTGACGTCGCAGTCTAGTATGCCAGTGTCGGCTATATCTGTACATGGTAACAATGTGACATTCTTTGTATTAATAAAAGTTATAAGATCACAAATCCCCCTCTAGAGTGAGTCCACTGTATATGTGATTTCCAAGTTTTCCAGCTTTTGAGGCCCCAAGCAGTGTCTCTAGGAACATCAACCAGTTTTAGGATTTTTGGTGTACTCATTGCTGGCAAGTGAAAGACGGACTTCCAGCACAAAAAGATTAATAAGCATGTCAAAAAAACGTGCAGGCAGCATAAGATTTTTCTCATGTTATTGGCGATAAAAAGGGCCTTTCAGTACTCAAACATACGAGGGATTTCAAGTTCACTGAATCTTCCATGTTTGAAGTGTAGGCACCTGTTAAATTCTGGGACTTACTGTTTAGCTCTTGCTTTTCAGGGACAAGAAATAGCTTTAAAAACTGCCTTAAAGAAACTTTCGCTTATATTTGGGTTAACGGACAATCGTGAAGAGTGTATCAGAAACCTGTGTTGGCATGTCTAGCATGGTCTTGGCCTTCAGTTCATTTAATCTTTGTTTGGCTGCTTGCTTTACAGTTTATCCATGTGTCCTTGCACTTTTCCTTATTAAAAGCTAAATCTTTTTTAAAAATTAATTTTATTTTTAATAGATTATAATAAAGCATTTGGAGCACTAAACACCAGTGTCATTTTAAAGGGCCTTTATCCTGGCTGGTAGATTTTAAAAAAATTGACCTAACTTGATAGTGGGTTTATCAGTAAATGCTTGTGATGAATTACTACTTCATGAATAAAACTCCCAGCTTAGCATGAAAGAGAAAGCAAAACTGCAAGTGGGCATCAATTTAGTCTTCTACAAAATAACTCTTAAATTTCAGTCCAAAGAATGAACATTTGAAAAAGAAATACTGCTAGACATCTCAGAGTAACAGCTGATGTGAGCACTGTCAGGGTAGGCACCTTTTAAGCTTATGGACTGAGTACTGAAATGTGGTTTCTCAGCTTTGCTTATACTCATTATCTCTGAACCTTCTTGTGGCCATTTGCTGCCTATTGGGGTTGATTTGTGCGGATTTCAGATGTCCTTTTTTTTTTTTTTATTATTAACTTAATAATCTCTGCAGTCCTTCCATCAGCTCCATCCCCACCACCTCCATTGTGTCATTAGAAAGCAATAATCAAGTTAATAATAAATAGGAATCTCCTTTGTGGAACAGAAAAAAATAAGTAAAACAGCTTTGGTTTAGTTAAAATTCCTGGTCAGGATCAGATACATGCATGGAACAAGTGGGGTGGCGGAAACTTAATTTGAAAACTCAGATTAAAATTCAACAAGAGTGAACTCAGGGCTTTTCAGTGTAGGACTACATGCCAAAGTGACAAGATTTTACGATAAACTTATTGTTTAATTCTTTTCTCTATCTTCAGTGCTCACCATGGCCTGATACTCCTACGGCATTTGTAAACAATAGCCCTACCCCAACACCAACTTTTACCTCTGCTCAACATAGTACCTACAGTGTCCCAGACAGGTAAGTTTCTTTTCTGTAGTTTAATTTGAAGTATTTTTAAAAAATTAATCTTATGCCTAAAGCATTTTCCTTTAATTTGAATGTAGATTATGTATAAATATGAAAGCTTGACTACCAATCCCCAAAATTAAGTTGAGTGGGGGGAAATGTAGAACTCTGGCCAACATTTTTCAGAACTCTGAAACTTTTGGCATTATTTTTTTTCAATTGTAAAATTATTCCTCCAGCCCCAGGAATCATATTTTCCCTGCTCAGTATCCATTGCTGGAAACTTAACTTATTGACCGTAGCACAATTCATAGCAAGTTCTTTTCCTTTTAACTGGGGTACTTACTAAGGCCTTATCTACACAAAAGTCGGATTACTTAAACTGTATCAGCGAAGTTACAGCAGTACAACCCCCCTCGTGTGGACAGTAATATTGGTATAAGTGCGTGTACCACTATAGCTTTATTCCTGTAAGGGAAGGGGGATACTACAGTAAATCTAATCTATGAAATTCACAGTGAAATACCAGTAATAGCTGCTAAATCAATTACTTATCTTCCTTCCTTCATTTAAGGGGGGGGGGGGGGGTGAGAGTCAGGTGAGATAGCACAACTAAAGATGAGGGACCTAGGGGAAGATTTATGATCAAGAGTGTTGTCTTTTTCTCCCCGCCTTTCTTTTGTCTTTCTACTTTTTCATCTTCAAGTGTGGTGGCTTACTGGCAGTAGGTGCTGTAGTTGAAGCACTTACAGGAAATATTAATATGCATCTCTTTGTTTATGATGGTGTTTGGGAAGGAGATGCTGTGACAGTGGCAGATTACAGATTTTACCCTTCAGACCTGGCCTAATGGGGGTGTTCGGGGGGGAGAAGAATGTTTGACAGAAGTGTTTTCTGCAGAGAAAAGCTTAAAGTACACACAGTAGCTCTGAAACTTATAGGCTCTGCTGGAAAGGATTGCTTAGTAATCTAAATATCAGGTTTTAAATATTTCATTTGTCTTGTAGAAATGTGTTTCACATTTTGGTATGGTTGGCACATCCTTTAGTTTAAGCCTCAAAATAGAGCTCCATGCCAGTTCAGTTTTTAAAGTCTAATCTGAAAGATTATCTGATCTGAATGTTATGTAAGAGTAGAGGTTAGCCTACTACTGTATCTCATGTTTTGCTCTGGTTGACTGATGCCCTCCATGTCAGAGGCCTCTGCAATGGTGCCATATGTATAAAATATAAGAAACTGGGGTGAAAGGTGCTATATAAATGTGAAGTATTGGTGTAATTTACTGTCACTAATGCAACATTCAGGAGAACCACTAATTTTTTTCAGGGTGTTCAGAAAGCTGATCCTGGCATCTCTACCTTTTTTGTGACTGACCCTGTGCATCAGAGGATGGACAGCACCTCTCTTACCTCTTCAATCCTGTGACCACTATTCATTTCTTCCTTTTAAGATAGATGGTTGGATGTGTGAGTTTATTATGGGTGCTGCTTTTTCAGTTGACTAGCAGGGATTAGATTAGGAACCAAGTGATTTGCACAGTCTAAGTGATGATATTCCTCTTTCTTACAGCATATCTCCACCAGACCAGTTTATTCCCTGAGTGGTCTTTAACCTAGGAATCATGCTGCTGCCATAAAATAGGGACTTTTTTTTATCATTTTGGAAATTGAAGGTTACCTTTATCAGTAATGCTTGAATAGTTTTATTCTCTTAACTTTTAAAAATCCAGTAATATCATTGTTTTTGTTCCACCTCTCCACCGTAGCAATTCTTCCTCCCCAAATCATCAAGGAGATGGAACTTCTCAAGGGTCTGGAGATGTGAGTATCTATATTGCTGTTTGGTCTTCATTACACAATGCAAACCTTGTACCTAATTGCTGAATAATCAGTGAAGTGGAGGTGATTCATACTGATTTCATTATTGATGTGTTCTGATGAAAGGAAATGAGATACTTAATTGTTTTTAATAATGTAACAAAATTAGTTGACTTTTATTTGTTTTATAAAAACAATTTAACGTCAAAATTGTCTTCTTCAACCCTGTTTCTCACAGCAACTTCAGCCTTCAGCCACAATCCAGGAAACTCAGCAGTGGTTACTCAAACATAGGTTCTCTACCTATACAAGGCTTTTTTCAAATTTCTCAGGTATTTTTTTTTTAATGTCTATTTAGAGTTTTCCCTCAAGTTTTGAGTGAGTGTCTTCTCTGAAAAATTACTCTGTAAAAATAGCATCATGGGGTTGAATATTTAGTGTCTTTCTGATTTCTAGGCCAAACGTTCAGTTTACAGGGAAAAAGCTGCCTTTAACTGCCAGCTCTACAAACTCAACCTGACACCTGAAAGTGAAACTGGGTTTTCTTTCTTTCTTCTGCATCACCACCAGTAATGATGGTTCACAGACTCAAATGCTAATTCACTCCTTATTTAGGAAGAAAATGAATCGACACACTGGATTAGACTCGTGGTCTGTCTAGTTCAGTGCTCCATGTGAGGACATAAAGAGCGGAATGGCCAGTCCGTTCTTACCACCTGTGGCAGCACAATGGAACGTGGCGAATTTCTGACCATAGATTTGGCTCAACCTTCTTCAAATCTTGTGAACTTCTTCGGAACTCCTTTGATTACCTTCCTCTTCAACTGCTGGGATCCTATTCACTTGACTGGACAGGGTATTGGAGGTTAAACCCCCGCCCCTTTAAAATTGCTCCTTAACATGACAGACTTGAAACCTGTAGGCTTCAAGCCCTGTTCATGCTGCACTGGACTAGTCCCCCTAAAAGATGGATGCAGTAGGTGCCTCTTCTGCCTTGGAGAATCACACGTACCAAGCAGATGTTCAATGTGCCTGACATTTCCTGCTAGGATATGTTAAGTCATAAGACACAAGGGTCAAACTCCACTTTCCAGAACAATCCATAAAGGTCTGTCTTAGGGCCTGAGGAGACGAGCTCCAAAATCTTGCTAGAGGACAAGCCAGGCTCATTCAGCACCCTCCACAGCAGACAAGATACCAGTGTGGGCAAAACAGCACCAAGAAAGAAACAGGGCACAGTTGCCATGGCACCAAAGCAGATATCATCAGCATCAAAACAGGGACCACCAACTGTCAAAGTCCAGCACCAACAGGTTGCTTAAAGCATAGTGGTAGAGACTCCAGACAGAACTTTCGGTGTCCTCCCATAAAGACAGGTAATGCAAAGCCTCTGCAGAGAAATCCACCAGGCCTTGCATAGCATTGAGGGCTAGGGAAATGGAGAAGCTTGTGGCACCCAAGACCACACCAGCACTGACCCTGGCTCCAGGACCTACCCCCTCAGCATCAACACCGACCATGGTGAATAAGCTCAAGGTAGACTTGGAAAAACCACCAATGCCAAAGGACTTGCTGGTACTGGTACAAACCGTGGTACTGAGAGTGCCATGTAAGTCGTTGTTGCTCCTAGAGGAGTTGTCTCCTCCTCACTATGACTTGGGCATACATTCTTCCCATCTTCAAGCTGAGAGGTTTGGAGAGTCAGTACCATGCAGCGTCTTGCCAGAATCCCCTACAGGGATCAGCCACCACCGCAAGACTGGCAAGAGTCAACAATAATGCCACCATCTCAGGCATTGGGGAACCGGTCTTCACTGTAATAGAGAAAGAGGTCACGCTTCCTTTCAGCATCTCTGGCCAGACCATGTATGCTGGAATATTGGGAGGAACCAGATCCTAGGGTAGAGCAACACCAGCACCCCATATTGCCACTTAAGGAACCTCTTAGCTTCATCTCCTGAAAAGGCAATATCCTTGGCATTGGTACCAATGCCTGATGACTTTAAAATATTCCAGGAACTCCCTCTGCAGGTTACTGGAAGTATGGAGGTAGAGACAGCAGTGGTAGAAGAGAAATACCAAATTATATGACATCCTATCAGTTCTTGGCCTGGATAATATTACCATTCTGAGAAAGAAGGGACTGCTTGACCCAACTAGGCCCTGTGGCAGGTGCCAGCCACAATAATGCCCACCATGAAATGGGTTGAGAAGAGGTACCAAATACCTTTTAACAAGGTTTGAGTATTTCTGTATTCACCCAACCTAGGCTCCTTAGTTGTGTTCGTGGTACAGGAGAAATCTAAGTTGACCAAGAGTACCATCAAAGACATGGGTGGGTGAGATTTTGCGGCCTGCGTTGTGCAGGAGGTCAGACTAGACGATCATAATGGTCCCTTCTGACCTTAAAGTCTGACTCTGACATGGTCTTGAAAAGGCTTGACCTCTTTGGGAGAAAGTCACACTTTTCTGCCTCTCTCTACAATTGCATGCAGCCAACTGTCAGGTCTTACTGGCCTAACAGAACTTCTTAACCTAGGACAAGGTGACCCCCCCCCCCCCCGTTTCTTGCAGTGCTCCACAAGATGCCAGAGAGGTGGTAAGAAACATAATCAAGGGTTGAAGTTGTGTCAACTGGTAGCCTGGATGACACACCAAGTCACAATTAACATCTCCAGCACTGTGGTGAGATCTGTGGTGATGTGCAGAACTTTGTGGCTCCAAGTATTGGGTATCCCAAGAGAGGTAAAGGTCACAATTGAAGACTTAACCTTTGTGCTCTGTACTCATTAAGACTCAAAGGCCACCTTAAATTCCCCAGGGAATCACACCCCAGCACCATATCACAAGCCATACGGTCCTCACCTGCAGATGAGGCCTTGGATGCCCGCATACCAGCACAAGCATCCTAAATATCAGGCATAGAAAATACCATGGTATGATAGGGCGCCAATCTTCTTCCTCTTCGGCAATGCACACCGCTCCTATGACATGCCACATGCCAGCAAATTTGATTGCATAATTGGGAACCACATCAGAGCTGGTCAAATGAGCATTACCTTCCAAAGCCACCTTGCCTGTTCCACTGGGCATAGTCTGCCATTATATCGGACAGATGGGTGTTAGAGATCCTTTCCATGGCTACCCCATCTACTTCCACTCTTCACCCCTGCCCCTCTCATGCAATCAGAGGTGGCCACCTTGCTTTTAGAAACCATAGAGGAAGTTCCAAAGAAATGCAAGGGAAGAGGCTTCTACTCTCAGTATTTCCTAATTCCAAAGAGGATGAAGACCTCCCCCTTCTTATCTTAGACCTGAGGAGACTCAACAAATACAGACACCATGGCCTTTCAGCCTTTTCATGGCACCTAGAGTATTAAGTGCCAGGAAGTAGTAGGAGCACATTTGAGGAGAGGGAATCCATGTCTATCCTTACTTGGATGACAGGCTGATCAGATACAGATCCCAGCCTTGGATTAAGTTTTTTCTCTCTGTTTTTCCCCCCCCCACTAGAACTCCACATGAGCAATGAGAAATAATCCCTAACAACATCTCAGACGAGAGAGTTTATAGGAGCTGTGTGATCAACTCCCTATCAGCCAGTCTACCTGCCATAGAGCAGAGTCCAGTGTCTCCAGTTGATGGTAAACTACCTGTAGTCAAACCCAGTTATGATGGTGTGTGCATGTCTGGAGCTCTTAGGCCACATGTTGCCATGTACATATGCGACACTGCTTGCCAGAATTAATCTTCAGCCCTTACAACTGTGTATGCCGTGTCTGGACACCACGTGAACAAAAAAGTCTCAGTCCTGTCCCACATCCTACAAGAGCTGATGTGGCTGGATCCAGTGAACATACAGAAAGGGAACTGACTGTCCCCTACCTGACTGACATTTATCACAAACAATTCAGGGACAAGGTGGGATGCCCTCATGAACCACCTGCAGGTGCAAGACACCTGGGTCCAGGATCTGTGATTACATTTGACCATCTTGAAGCTGAGGGCATCAGACTAGCCTGCATAGTGTTCCTGTCCTTCTTTGGAATTCCATGGTACCAATCCTGACATGTCTGCTATGCACGATATAAAAACAGGGAGGAATGTGATAATCCCCTCTGTACCAGGAAGCCATCAGGCTCTAGAAGCAGTGCCATCACTACAGGATTATCCCATTGTCTATACACCTCCCAGAGGTTGTCATCAACCTGGGAGACTTTTTACGGAGGCATGCAGTGGCCAAATGTGAGTGGTACTTGAATTATGTCATAGACCTCATATTCCATCAGTTAAGAACCCCTCATTGTCCACAGGTTTCAGAGTAGCAGCCGTGTTAGTCTGTATCCGCAAAAAGAACAGGAGTACTTGTGGCACCTTAGAGACTAACAAATTTGTTAGTCTCTAAGGTGCCACGAGTACTCCTGTTCTCATTGTCCACAGAAGACAATACCAAATGCGCAAACTTCTATTCCAGAGGAAATATAAACCCAGGCTTAATGCTGGATGCCTTTTTTTCTCTGGTGGTCTCTGACTCGTATATGCCTTCCCAATGATTGTTCCTTTAGTCTGTAGTGATCTAGCAGACATCACTGATTCTTTTTGCTTCTGATGTACTAAACTTTTTGTTCGTTTTTACATATTTAGCTATTTGCTCTTTGAAATCCATTTTGGCCCTTCTTTATTGCCTGCTGTAATTTATGCTGCTGTCTGACTTCTCTAATGTCAAATTTCCAAATTTTGAAGGATAGCGGTTTTGGTTCAAGTAACTTAATGAACCTTGTCATTTCACCACGCTGCTTTACACTTTGCTGCCTGGTTCCCCTTTTATTCAGTGGCATGCAGGTCTTCTGAGTCTATTGTTTTCTTAGGTAGTATGCATTCCACTTCTAAGGATTTTACTTTCTTTAAGTTTTGTCTTTAGGGACTTTTTGACTACTCTTATCGTTTTATTAAAATCTGTCTTTCTGAAACTGTCACTGTGTCACTTTTTGGTATCTTACATCCCCCTAGAATTTCGACCCTAATTATATTGTGATCACACTATTACTTAGCAGCTCAGCTAATGACACTTTCGAACTAACTCTTGTGTGTTACTTGAGAATAAGTTGAGAATACCCTCTCCTCTTGCGTTCTAGAAATAAGCAATCACGTCAAGAAAGTGTTTCTCTAAACTTTGCCCCGCTGTGCCATTTAGTTTATATGTGAATAGTTGAACTCCTTTCTTTCTTCCTTAGGCTTTGCTGCCTCTGTGTTCTCTCAACATTCTGCATTAGGTTTCCTTTCTTGATCATGAGGCCAATAACATAACTGTACTTATGTATTTACATTCTTAAAGCTTAGGATTCATATTGATACAAATTCAGCTGCATGGTCCTCTCCACTTAGAATGATGATCTCACTAGACTCTATGGAATCCTTAAGATGCAAGACAACTACTCTCCCTAATTGGCCCAGTCTGTTTTATATAGTTTATGCCAGGTATTACAGTATTCTACTAACTTTTTGTCATTCCACCACATCTCTGTCTATTATATCAGAATCATCTTTTGTTCTGAGGAATTCTAGTTCACTTACTTTTGCTTTTTAAGCTTCTCATTTGTACATAAACATTTGTAAGGTGGTGGTTTTTTTTTTTTTTTTTTTTTTTTTTTGACAGATGTCTGTGTTTTTATTTAACACCTTATTCTATTATTTCTCTGAAGTTTCCCCTGGTTTTCCTGTCGCTTGTCTAGATCAGTTGCATTTTGTGCTACCCGGTATGGGCTACATAGTACTATTCCTTATAATTACTGATATCTTTGAAAGATGTCTCTGTACTGCTCGTCTCCTGTCCTCTTCCCCCAAACTCCTAGTTTAAAAACTCAAATCAAAACCTAATTTATTTTGTGCCATCCGTCTGGTTCCATTTTTATTAAGATGGAGCCACTCCTTCTGTATAGTCTCCCTTTCCTAAAAAGATCTCCAGTGTCTAATAAATGCAGACCTTTCTGCACCATCTTCTCCACTACACATCAAGACCCTGAAGTTCCTCTGCCAAGATGGAGCTGAATTTTCAGAATATGCCCTCAGTGACATCTGTATAACCTCACTGTCTTCAATAGATTTGCAGAGGGGCACAGGCCTTAAAATCAGAATTCAATGCACTATTCTGTTGCACAAGAAAGAAATTGAATTGAACATGTTATGTTACCGCTGTGTTGGCTCTACAAGGATAAAAAAATTTGTCACGTAAGCTGAACTGACTGAATACACCGTAGGATGCAGACGTGTCTATTAGAAAGGTGCCATTTTTGCATAATCACTTTTCAGAGTAGAACTGCACTTAATATTGTAGTCTTTTTATTGGTTGGCATATGGTAGAAATAGTTATTCCTCTGTAAATGTGGCTCTTGATACCATTTGTGAGACTGTGCTTTGGTAACTGACTCAAATTAGAGAAGGTTGGAGGTGAAGTGGACATCAGCTGATCTTGTGGCACAGCAATACATGTTGCCAGAACTTGGTAAATATATGCTGAAGCCCTACTCTCTCAGGTTCTTGATGCAGCTAACATATGGACATAGAGCAACTGTGATGGGTGTCAGAGGAACTTCTTTTTCATCCAAATTTTCTGATATGCACAATCTTTCTAGGGAACAGCAATGTAACCAGAGCATTTTCAGTGCGCACAGTCTAGGATAAAGTGTCCCAAAAGCTATACTGTAATATAAGGATCAGCAGGCTGTGATAAACCAACACTTCTATGGGTGTATTTTTTTCCTCCATTTTGCATCTGACTGAAACACATTAGCCCAGGTGTAAATCTCTTAATCTTGTCTTAAGCCAGTTAAACTATGATTTATCTATAGAGCAGTCTAATATTTTTAAACCATTTTTACTAAAACAGGTGACACTTTGCAGTCACATTACCTGATTTTCAAAGGTGTTGAATTAAGCTGGAGGTAGGGGTGCTACTTTCTCTGAAAATCAGGTAATTATTTCTTAGTGTTAGCAAGTACTTGTGTGTTTTGCAGGAGCGTTATCAAAATAATCTTTTAGTCTTTGTTTGCTGTCGGTGTTTATCTTGCAGAGTTGCATTGTTTTTCAAGGGCCAATTTTGTAACTTGTTTTTAATGAATATTGGATTCTTTTGAACTTCTTTGTCCTAAAAGAAACTAGCTAAATCCTGCTCTTCTGAATTTCTCCAGGTGCTGATTTATTAAAGCTGACAAGAGAGGACCTGGTACAAATCTGTGGTCCGGCCGATGGCATTCGGCTATATAATGCACTGAAATCCAGGTAAAATGCCAAGTTTACATTTAAGTGTTTTTGTTCAATCACAGTAATGTGCCTTTCTTAGAATAGGGGATTTGGGAGATATGAATTGAGAATTAGGTTGGCATATGCCTGTTTAGCTGTCTCAGGAGTTGGCAGTAATGTGCTCAAAAGAAGACTGTTTTGTGTACACCTTCAGGGCAGGCTACAGATATGATGCAGGCACTGATGAGTTCAAAGGTAGACTGTAAGACTGGTAGCAATGCAGTTGGGCAGATACTGATTTCTTGAAGACGGATGGGTTTGTTGCCAAGAGACAAAACTTCTCATTTAGGTGAGCTATAAAGAACCTAAATTTTTTGAGGTCATGGCTGCTAAATAATAAATACAGAATTCTAATTACAAATGAAACTGATAATACATATTTAGTAACATACTGTCTTTATAAGAGATGTAATTATTGCTATTCAGTAGCTGTGTTCCAGGATTCCATTGTAAGCAAGTCTTGTGTCAGTGATTTTAAAATTGTTGAATTAATTTTTAAATTTAAATTTTACCAGCATCTGGCAGACCATCTCAATGGTTCTGAGACTAGATCATTAGATTAAGCCACTGGTGATAATTTGTATGAGGTGTGTGTGTGTGTGTGTGTGGTTTTTTTTTTTTTTTTAAATAGCTTGTAAAGCAGCAAAATTTTAAGTATATTGTTAATGCAAGGCAACTGAAATAAGATTGATCTAAATCATTCATACCGTTTTTGGGCAAGTGTGTTTATTTTTAAAATTATATGTATCCTTTGTAAATTGCAGGTCTGTTAGGCCCCGTTTAACAATCTATGTCTGCCAGGAGCCATTGAGGAGCATACAACTGGAAAGGCAGCAAGATGCAACCAATGGTGGTAACAGCAATGGTGCAATATATGGTATGATCATACAGTGCTCTTTTTATGACTTACTAAGCAATGAAAGGTTTGAAATAAACACGTGAGGAGGAAAAAGAGGAGCTGAGAATAGATTTTTCAATAAAATATAATAGTTTAGACTAATTTATAAACTGCTAGAATTGTGGCTTTACACATAGCATAGCATCAATAAAATTGTATCCAGAAAGTGAATATGCAGAGGAAAGTGGATTAATGGTGACACAGCAGTTTTAGCATTTCAGAGATGAGTGCACTCCTAAGACTTTTAAGCCAGAAGTGGTATATGTGCTTCTATGGTGGAACATATATCACCTTCAAGAATAGAAAATTTAATAAAAAGTAGGCTTTTAAGTGGCTTGAAAAAAATCTAAGGTTTTGTTTTTGTTGCATGGATAATGTAGTTAATGAGCATTCACATGATCCATGGTGGTCTGCCAAGAAATTCACTTTAGGTGAATGTACAACTGTAATTGAAGGAACTTATGTTCATATCCATTTCAATTACTTTTTACTGATAGGACTTTATATACTTGAAATGAAGCTAGTGTGGTTTGGATAAGGAAAAATAGCTGAGGAGTGTATTAAAGGATATGATCTTACTAGTGTGTGTTTGGCAGGGAATGGCTCTATTTCCACCACTACTGAGAACGTAACTGAGTACATTACAGAGCAATCACATTAAAGAACAAGTAAATCCACATTGCTCCTATTATTAGAGCCATTGGAACTACTTGAAGCTAAACTTATCTTGCTCTTTCACTTATGTCAACTTTCTGGAGGGAGAAAGAAGTGAGATTTTTACCCACGAAAGCTTATGCCCAAATAAATCTGTTAGTCTTTAAGGTGCCACCAGACTCCTTGTTGTTTTTGTAGATACAGACTAACACGGCTACCCCCTGATACTTTCTGGAGGGAGTGGAGACTCGCCCTCCCATCAGATTTCCTGGGGAATGACTGAGGATCGTATACCAGCACTTAAATGCTTTCCAGCCAGGAAACTGGGGCAGAGAGGGAGTATCTGTATGGAGTACAGTAGAACCTCAGAGTTACAAACTACCCAATCAACCACACACCTCATTTGGAACCAGAAGTATGCAATAAGGCAGCAGCAGAGACACCCAGCAGAGCTCTCCCCCCCGCCCCTTTCCCCCAAGCAGCAAATACAGTACAGTACAGTTAAATGTAAATTACTAAAAAAACAAAGGGAGAACAGCATTTTTTTCTGCATATTAAAGTTTCAAAGCTGTATTAAGTCACTGTTCAGTTGTAAACTTTTGAAAAAACAACCACAACGTTTTGTTCAAAGTTACAAACAACTTCCATTCCCGAGGTGTTTGTAACTGAGGTTCTATTGTATGTCCTTTTGTTAAATAAGCTAGAACTTCCTCTTGGATAAGTGTAGTTTCTCATTAAATTTGATAATGGCTAACACATCCAAGGTTCAAAATTGCTGTGAAAGGAGAGGGAGGGGCATATGCAAATATGTAACTGCTAGACACTTCTGCCTCTTTTCATTTATTAGAGCATTCCCAGCAACATGTACAGCAAATCCTGACCAAATATTGATCACAGTTGTTAAAGCGATATTGGTATAAAGCTTTTTAATTTTCATCTCTGGGACCCCACAGCTGTATAAATCTGTAAAATTCAAACCCAAGCATTAAGCTGCCCACAGCCATGCTGCTGTTTGGAAAAGAAGAAACTTTGACCATGTTTTATTTTGCTGTACAGTCTCACTTTTACTATCGTATCAAGTTATATAAAATGGAAGGGAGAGATTAAGGCGGAAATCATCTGGGTGGACTCTGTAGAGAGCTTTCTTTGCAAGAAAACTCATGAAGCAAAGTGATTATAGTCTAGTAGTCAAATATATTATCTGCCCTAAAAACAGAATGATAGATAATGTCGTGGATTAAAAGTTTTCCAGTCATTTTTGTAGCAGAACTAAAACCAGTTTTTAAAAGGTAATTTTATACATGATACTGTAAAATCTGTCCTATGGATGCTTTGAAGGTTGTTTCAGTATCAAAACAAATGCAAACTAGCCCTATTCATAGAACTGTGCTGAAAATTGATCGTTCTGATGAGAAATCAGATTGAAGGAAAAGTCATGATCGTTTATGCACATGAATGAAATAGAGAATGGGAAGAATCAGTGTTTGCCAAATAAAGGACAACACTGTAGAAAAAGGTATTCAAGTTTCTAAGAAGGTATTGCAGACCAAGGACAGTCTAAAACAAACAAACAAAAATGGGGGACTTTAAGTGGGGGAATGTAAATTTTACAACCCTACAGGGATGTGTTTTCATCTAAATAGTTATCAATGACAGTATAATTCTTATTCAAAGTAAAAAGCTTTTTTTTCTTATAGTTTATCATGCAATCTACTTAGAAGAAATGGCAGCCTCAGAAGTCACTCGCAAGCTTGCTTTGGTGTTTAATATTCCTTTGCATCAGATTAATCAGGTTTACAGACAGGGTCCTACTGGTATCCACATCCTCGTTAGTGATCAGGTAGCAAATTTTTTTTGTTTAAAAACATTTCTATTGTTTCATTTGCTTTTTTAAATAAATTGTGATTTCAAAACTGACAAGTTTACAAATTAAAGTTGGTAAGTTTTAAGTTAAGAGTTGTGGTTTATTTTAAATCACGTTTGTATCCACACTTTCTTTAGGCAGTTTTCTCTGAGCAGCACTGCTTTTTTCTCTTGCATAGTATGTAGCATATACTTAATGTCTTCTGATAGTTAGAACTTGTGTTTTTCCACAGCAACCGTGTGACTGGAACCAAAGCCATTTTAAATAAATACATTAGATTAAGGTTCTCCTTTCTTCACTCCCAAAGGTCAAAAAGACATTCCATAAAACTCAGAGTAGAATGTGGCTTAACCAGATTCTGGTGAGAGTGGTTATCGTAGTACAAAATTCATTACTGGCAGTATAGTAATGACTAGGGCACAAGGGATCTGAGAGAAGATCCCAGTAGTATATAATATTTGAACATTAATATTTTCATGATGCATGTACATCAATTGTAATACTATGAAGTCTCTACCTTGCAACAGTAAACAAACCATCTAAGAGTTAACTGACACTTTAGTTTGTTTAATTTATCTCTTCCTCACAATTAGTAATTTAGGAATTGAAAGATTATGGGAATGCGATTTACTATGTAGGCAGTTAATTATGAGATGGAATTTGTTTTCTTGACTAGATACATATTGAAGACACATAGTATGTAAGTAGCAAGGTTTAAATACCATTGTTAGCTGCGAATTACTTAAGCAGTTTATGCAGACAGATTCTAGCCACATAATTCTGGGAGCCCTTTAAGTAATGATGTTGTAAATGAAGTATGAATAAATTATGGTTGTACTTATATATTGACATTTTAGTAGCTCCTTTTGGGGAAATCTAGTACATTGTACTAGTATACTTTGTATATAACTACATGTACTGAGAAAAATATTATGAAAATAGTTGCATAGAGTGCCCATTTAGAAATATTTATGGATCACTTTGGCATTCAAATTGCTTAACTGGCTTGCTGGCCTCCTAGATGGTATGAAGTTGGGATTTTAATATCTCCTTTTTCTTTCTAGATGGTTCAGAACTTTCAAGATGAGAGTTGCTTCTTAGTCACCACAATAAAAGGTATATTATTTTTTGTAATAATAAAGATAATTGGCCTAAGTAGCGTCTAGATTTTTAACTAAGAAGCAGAGTTTTGCACCTAGACATGCCAGCAGTGTTGCTTCTACAAACAAGTAACAGTGCAGCCAACTAAAGTAACTTGAGGGAAAGAGGTGGAAACTATTGCTTTCAACCCCAAATTAAGAGATTTTATAATGTGAAAGGTCTAATGCTTTTTCTTTTAGATAAACCTTTAGCTAGAGATTGTTACTTGTTAAATATAAATCCATGCCAGGACAGCTGTCTTGCAAATTTGAGTGAAGTAACCTGATCCACATCTATCCCCAAAATGGCAGTTTAAAACTAACAGTTCACAGGATTTAAGTGTGATTCTATAGCACTGTTTGTATCCGTGCTCACTAGTGTTCGAGATACTCCAATAGTACTTTTAAGTTATATAGGGATGAATTAAAGTTTCAAAGAGAAATATACTACAGTGGGTGATAAAAATTGAAGGTTGCAGCCTTCTATAAAATTTAACTTTTTAGAAAGAATTTGTGTGCAGCTTGATGCAGGACAAATTTCCAAAGGTTAGAGAGCCAACAGATAGAGCATTATTTTAGGTTGGCACGAATCCCTCTTGCGATCTTGGTGTATACGCTATGCTAGCTGGCTGTTCCAATTTACATTTGAATAAAACAAAACAAAAAAATCATTTAGTGGCTGCATATGCTCAGGCTGGCATTACATGCGTACTTCTTCCTGCTTTCCAGCTTGCTTCATCACTAATCCTAGCTTTTAACCTAGTCTCCTCACACTTCCTGGGTTGTTGCTTACATCCCTCAGATGTGTTTTCTAGCTCGTATTCCTTCCATATTTGCGCACGATAGACAATGCCTTACAGCCAATACATAACAAATCCAAATGCCTTGGATTCATCACTCTTACTATATAACACCTTGTGTTATATAGTAAGAGTATTATATACTCTTCACACAGTCAACCTGTGGAACTCCTTGCCTGAGGAGTGAAGGCTAGGACTATAACAGGGTTTAAAAGAGAACCTTCATTAATTTATCTAGTTAAGTCCATTAATGGCTATTAGCCAGGATGGGTAAGGAATGGTATCCCTAGCATTGCCTGTTAGGTTCACTCCCTCTGGGGCACTTGGCATTGGCCACTGTCGGCAGACAGGACGGACCCTTGGTCTGACCCAGTATGGCCGTTCTCATGTTAAATTTTATTTGGAGGGGGTCTCTTAACCTCATACCAGGAGATTTGTGTCTTTGGCTTGTCATTAATCAAATCTTTGTTACATTTAGATCTTATGGCTAAAAATAAAAAATAGTAGCAGGCATCTACCATAAATCCAGCTTTTCCCAAAAATTTTTGTGGTGTTGAGTTTCTGTAAATAGTCACTAATTTCTACTCCTAGTGAATCTGCACTTTTTCTACAGATATAAAAATTGTTTTGAAAAATATTTTTTAGAAGTTCAGTTTGGCTTCAGCAGCTATTTACTGCAGTTGTTTCAAAAGGCCCACTGCTTTATCTGCATCCTGATGTTCTGGGCTACAGGACAGATGGCTTTCTATCTATATATTCACACACTTGTTTTGCTGATTTACCTGCTTTATTCTAGGATAACTAATCCATTTGCTAATGTTACTATAGACCACCAGAGAATAACACTATACAATCTACTGAATTTACTTGAAAAAACTTGACAATTTAAAATAACCCCAAATCGTTTCATGCGGATTCTATTGTTCATCAGTTTTGTGAAGCACAGCATTATAGAGCAGATGAGATTTAAGGATAAAGCACTAAAAAAAGCTTCAACTGGAGTTGCAGGGGACCCTTTGGTTCTGTGTCAGAACTGATGAAAGAGATCAAAAACAGGAAAGTAGGAGGGATTGCATGAATTGAAATGGGAACAAGGAAGTTCTAGAAATAAACGTAGCAAAGCAAGTGTCTAGATATTTAAAATTAAATTCAAGATAATTTGAGCTTAATTTATTAGCGAGTCAGTGTTGTTGGAAAGTGGTGCAGAATGTGTTATGCTGGGAAAGTTCGCTGTTTTTATTCCAAAAAAGGTCAGGTAGTCATATGATAACACAGTATCAAATTAGTAGTAAAAAGTTTTGCTTTTCAATATGAGCTTCAAGAACTTACATGAATTTTAGATTGTTCTATCTTCAGTGGCTGGGGTCTTGGGTAAAGGGATGCCATTCTTTCATATAAACCTGTCCCTTTTTCTTCTCTGCAGCTGAAAATGGTGAAGGTTTCCATATAATTCTGAAGTGATGGCATAGAGAGAGGTGTGTGTATATATACTGGACTGATATTCCAATGCAGAATGAAGTCATGCTTAATGACGATGAAGAACATCCAAAAACTCTTAGGATTGGACTTCACCATATAAAATGTTTCATATTGAAAACACGAGACCTTTCTAATGAGCTGTTTGATAGGTGAACTTTCTTATCACTGCCATAGCTAAGTGTCCTCATAAGAGGTATAATGCCATGACAGCCTATGTACAGGCATGGAAGACAATATAAGCAAAGGTGCTTGCCCTTTATTGAAATAAGGCAAATTATGGCCAGTAGATACAGTTTCTAGAAGCAGTATTGCTTTCCTATTATACTGTGTCCAGTTTGGAGATGAATGTAAACTTATTCTGGGGCATTTACCTTTCTGTGCCAGTTTGTCTATTACTTGCTTGTACCTTATGCTGATTTTATTTTTTGTTAGCAGAGCACATAGTAATCTGTGTGGAGACGAGTAGTTAAGATGATAGTGATCAGGTTGTTTGGGTCTTTTGAGAGTAAAGCTGTCAAAACAGCTTCCTTGTGTAAATTGTGTATAAGAGTGTACGTAAGAAATGTAAATGCCAGAATAGGATTTTAATAAGTCCTAGCCAGATGCAATATATGCATGCAGCAAACTGCATTATCGACAGTACCTTATTGAAAGGATTAACATAAATCCTGTGGGGTACGAAGTAATTGTTTTGCTTTTAACAAATTTAATGGAAAAGAATTGCCTATGCATCCTTAATTTTTAGTTTCCAGTTTCTCTAAGAAGCACTGCTGCAGGGTTTTGTTTGTTTGTTGTTTTTAACCCCACCATTTTAAAAAGCAAAAAACTGCCAGTAATAATGAGGGTTTTCCTGAGGTGGTGGGAGAGAATTGTGCGAACAAGGAAATTTGACCCACTGGCACCAAGGGGCTACAACATAGCTTTAAATACTGTCAATTACATTGCTCAAGAAACACTAAATATACACCACTTTAGTAGCAGGTATGTCTTTCTATAATCACTCTTTATGGGCAGGTATCTTGACCTTTTCTGTGATTTCTTTATTCTCAGATTGATTCTGTAAATTTTTTTTTTTACAGTGCCTCTTCCATATGACCTAATACTTATCTTTTGAAATAAGCAATGTGCTTTTCAAAATTGAATTTTTCCTTGAAATTGTCAAATGTATGGCACTGCAATTCAGACATTTAATATTAATGTCCACTTATGAGTTTATTAATTTTTTCAAAGGCAGAAAAACCCCCTTTAACTCACAGTATCCCCCCTCCCTTTAAATCAGTTTGAAAGTTTTGAATGCTGTAGTGCAGGGGTCGGCACGCAGCTCGCCAGGGTAAGCACCCTGGCGGGCCGGGCCAGTTTATTTACCTGCTGACGCGGCAGGTTCGGCCGATCGCGGCCCCCACTGGCCGAGGTTTGCTGTCCGGGCCAATGGGGGCGGCGGGAAACCGCAGCCAGCACATCGCTCACCCGCGCTGCTTCTCGCCGCCCCCATTGTCCCGGGATGGCGAACCGCGGCCAGTGGGGGCCACGATCAGCCGAACCTGCCGCGTCAGCAGGTAAATAAACTGGCCCGGCCCGCCAGGGTGCTTACCCTGGCGAGCCGCGTGCCAAATGTTGCTGACCCCTGCTGATGTGCTAAGTGCGAAATCATTTATAGAGAACAAACTACTGGAAAATGCTACTTTGATATTTTTTAATTCCTTCTTTAGCTGGGTTAAGTGCTTTCCAAGAAAGCCTTTCTAAAGCTCTAGCAATTCTGCAAACTTAAATATTTTTCTTTCCTGTTTTTCTACCCTGATCAAATAGAATTTTGTAGACTTAAGTTCGAGTTTCTTCTGCCTATAAATTGTTCATCTTTCAGTATTGGTTGGGTCTTAATAGTTTATTGAACTGACAATTGTCATTTCACCTCAGCACCATTCTCAAATCCCAAATGTTTTTTATAAAAGTGGAAAAATCCTTGATTGGAAAGTATCCAACTAGTTATCTAATTTTAAAGGAATTGTATAGTAGTTTGTCCAGCTCACTTGAAATTGGAATTAAATTATGGCACCAGCAAATTGCTTTTGTTTTAAGATGTACACATTTCAATTTAAGTATAATAAATGTTTTTCAATAATTTTGTAAATGTGCTTATTTTTCTGCTAAAATAGAATTAACATTGTTGTAGAAGTAATGCATTTCAGAGCAGATAAGTCAGCTCCCCCAGCAATATTTTAGAAAACAAATTGAAAAAACTCAATTTCAGCTTGACAAAAACCATACTTTTTTTTGAGTGAAATATTAATGGCTTGCAGTGCTCCTTAATTTTTGAAATCAGTGAAACAGAAGTTCAAGTAAATATTAGCTGATGGTTTATTTGTTTCCTATATCATTTTTCTTAGTGTAAGCATATGTTAAATTTTGGTTTTTGTACAACTTTAATGCCATAAAAACCTCACAATAAGATCCATAAAAATGAGCCAAACCTAAGGCAACACACAACTACTCATTCTGACAAGTTGCACTGAGTTCACATTTAATTTTGGTCTTCCCCTAATGTTCTGCTAAGAAAATTGTATAAATCCAAATTTCTAAGTGGGAATCTTGGTAATAGAAGTGTATTCATAATATGAAAATTAATCCAGGAATTTTTGCTGTTGCTACAAAGCTGAACTACCAAAGTTTAATACTAAGTCTTTATACCGTATTCATATAGATTTTTAGCAGCTTAAGTTTGCAGATCTGCAGCTGTAAAAAGCTGCCTTACATTTTCACATTAACTTTTTAAAACATGTAGTTCTAAACATTCCAGATTAAGAGTTTTAAGGGTGCAGTGTAAATGTACACACTGCCATCTGAATCCAGTTATGTTTTGCCAACAACTTAGACATTCCCCATAATGGTAAGGTAATATTTCCAGTATGTGTGGCTTATTAGAGCTTTTGTCAAATGACATTACATCATTTTCAGGATTTAAACACTATATCAGTTGACCAGTCTTTTTTTAAGCCCAAGATATTTTCCTTTAAAGGGTTACTGTTGAGCCTGGGTAAGTGAGTATACAGAGGCTGTGCACACCAACCATTTATTTAGGTGGCTTAATATAAAAATGTAGCTCCCCCTTAGACATTCAGATTTCACTCTCCTTTGTAGAAGGCTTAAATCTACAGCTGAAATTCTGTCCCTACTGATGTCAATGAGGCCAGGATGTCACCCTCCCATATTTAAAACCATTAATACCTTTAACCTTTTTTTTAATTGTCATGTTGAATGTTCAGTTTTTAAAGGAACAGAAACCACTGCTTGTTCAGGGTCTCAACCATGTCAACTACATTAAATTATTTAGCCCAGGGGTTTTCAACCTTTTTTCATTTGCAGACCCCTTTATCAACCAGGGATCCCAGACTATTCAGATTTCCAACCACTCAGCTCATTGGTTAGGGTACTGGCCGAAGATGCAGGAGCCCAGCATTCAATTCCTTGCTCTGTCTCACAGATTTAGGATCTGACCTAGGCAAAGTAAGTAAACTGTTTTTTTTTTAAAAAGGCAGTAATACCCCCCAGAGCTTCTGTTTAGGCTAAATATATTAAATACCATGACAATGAGGGAAATCTAAGTACCATACATATATATTCTTTCAGCCACTATAGTAAACAGCTCTACCTACTCAGCTAGAGCATATAAAAAGACCTTGTGTGTACAGGGCACAAACTGCTATACCTTTCTTATCCTAACCTACTTGGTAACACTTAAGACTCTTTAGAGAAATATTCTATACAGACCATTCAACAATGTGAGGAGTGCTCTTTTGTATATAACAAAGTTCAAATTAAATAGTTTTCTAGAGGTATACTACCTCTTAACATGCTGGGAGTTTTTGTAGAAATTAAATAAAGCTGTAGCAAAATAGGAAGCTATTTTTCATTATTACTTTCCCTTTTTTGGTCAACTTCTGCTAAAGCTGATTTGTCCTTAAACCTGATGATGTAATTGGTTATGTGTATTGTACAACAGCAGTTTGGACTCACATGCTTAAGAGACCCTGAATTTTTTTTACACTAAAGAATGCTTACAAATAGGAACTAATATTCAGGTTTAGTGAGGCTTATAGTGTTGGGGCTGTCACTGAGCATCTACAACTCTGAAATACCCCAGTCCACATTAGCAAATGGTACTATGATTGTCATATCAACAGCAGGGATGATGGAGTAGATGTAATCAAAAAAACAAAAAAAGCATCAGTTACTCCACATCCACATGTAACATTAAGACTTTTTACCTGCAAAAACACCTTTCTTGAGTCAGTACCAGCACAAAATTGGATGACTGCGACATCACTCCTATGGCAGTTAAGAAACTGACACTCTGCAAGCCACTTGCAGTCTGATTTTGTTTCCATAATTAAAGGAATCTTTCTTCCTCTGCTGATGCTCCTACTGTCAAAGAATAATGCAGCACCTGCAGAGTCGCTGTCGACTACCTCCTACAGAAGGAGGAGGGGTGACTGGAGCAAAGTAGGCATGAACTTTCACATCAGGTAAGTGAGCCTGTAGATGAAAATTCAAATGAAAAATGTAACCCAGAAGTACGAAAAGCAAAACCAAACTATTGCTGACATCACACTACTGTCAAAGCTTTTCTTCCTGCTCATATTATCTATATATAGGGCATCCAGGCAAGCCATGGCTTAACCTGCATTACCTAAATGCCAAGTCCCAGTGCTTATGTCCAGCAAAACTGGAAAAGTTATGGCATAGGAGTAATATTTAAGCATAGGAGAGCAATGTAATAATCTAGAACCTGGCCATTCACTCATCCAAAAGCTACCACCTTAAATCTCAGTGACTGACTCCTTTCTGTTGAACTGGTATTTACACTGCTGATGTGGGCTGGCTAACTTTCATTCTGCTGTTAATCACTAGAGGGTGGATTTCTTGCCAGTGAAGAAACAGAAGCAAGACTTAATTATACATCTCCCGTACAACCATTCTTTCCCCAGGCTTGCCTCAGCCTTGAAATCAGCAGGGAAGGGAGTGGTGGTACCTTCAGCAGTTCCTGCAAGGGAGAGAGGCAGACTTCATCAGTGCAAAGTGATTAATTTGAAAGTGAACTAGCACAGCATTACTGTGTCCGTGGATCAGTGCTATGCCCTAAATGCTGCCACGTGTTCAGCAGAAAAGTTCTGTGCTTAAAACACAGGGAGTTACATAGAGGAGGGGAGACTGATCCTGCAAGGGCAGGGGATGTTAGGTCTGCTGTTACTAGGTAGATCCACAGGCCTAACTGCCCCTACTACCCAAGTGTCCTATACTTTATTATATCTACATTGTAATGAGGATGCATGGTTGGTAGAATTTAAAGAATTCTACAGTCCTACAAAAACACAACCCACCTTTAAAAAACCCTGAGGGAATGGGAAACAAACATTAGGAACTAAACAGAGCTCCCCAGCTGGAATCCACATCAGTGGGAGAAAAGATCAGCATGGACAATTATTCTGATACCAACTGTAGCTTGGACTATAAATGGGATTAGGCACTGGGTGGTGATTTTTGATCATATACCCAGGGTAGTTCTGATGCCTAAAGTTGGGGGTCTTCTAAAGTACGTTAACCAACATCCTTAGTTTTCATCCTACCTTCCCTTGCTTTGGGCTATCTGTTAAGCTACTGTAAGTGTATCCAATACGTCTCCCTTGATTGCACAAATGACGGTCTTTCCCAAAGCTGAATCTTTAAAAAACACAAGACACATACTCTTATTCTTTTGATTCCTGCTCGCGTGACTTGCTGACAGTCATATAACTCAATTCTCTCCAAACTGTGGCAGTTCTCTAGGTGCTCCAGGGTCACATCGGTGATAAGAAGACAATTGTCTAACTCTAGGACCTGGAGCCTTTCATGACCACAGGTACTGTTGCTCAGATGCAGAATCCCATCATCTGTGATCAGTTCACAGTGAGATAAGCTCTACAAGACAAAAGGACAATGAAATGTTTCATTCCACTCTTTTTTTTTTAAATTATGTCCCGTGCAAAAGATCAGGACTAAGAACAACCTCAAGCGACTTTGTATTTGGATTACCATGTTCAAAATACTTGTACTGTTAGTGCCATTTCATTACTAATCCTTTTGCAGAAGCAAAGAGGCATATTTAAAGTGCTATCTCCTTACACCTGAAGGGCAGGAGAAGCAGCTGCCAAAAGGAGCAGCTTAGGGTTGCAGCACTTAAATGACACTCAGAATGACACACTTAAATCATAATTTGACTTCATCACTACAGCCCCAGGACAGGCACTTTTGTAGCAATGGCCAAACTCAGCACTGTGCTCTCTAGAGATGTAGAAATCCAATTATGTTGTTACACAGCTCAATTTACTGAAAATAAGGGGCAAAATTACACATTTGCAATGCCAGATGCTGACTTTAGAAAACTAAGAGGAGAGACATGATATTCTCCCAGAACATTCTTTACTCTTACAGACCTGCAATTATACAATCTATGTATGAAGAACAATAATAGCTTGATTTTTCTGCAGTGCTAAACTCACTTCAGCAGGAGTTACGGGCACCTCACTACCTCTGAAAAATCAGATCTTACATTCAAAACTGCTAGATTTCTTGCAGAATAAGTTACCTATACCGTTGGGTGTCTGTGATATGCCACATGAACACTGCAGGCATGTATTAGTGCATACTCTGGATCCATGCAAGCAATCACCTCAAAGACCCAGGTACTATGCTGAATTAACTGCTTTTTTGGGAGAGTGTGTTCCTCAGCCTTTTGTTTTAGCCTTTATTTACTTATAAAACTAATGTTTTTTCACCAAGGACTTATTGACACAGGCTTTATACTGAAGGTGGTAAGAGTAGGTTTAAGAATTGTATTTCAAGCATTCAAAGCACTGACAATGTAGAACCAATGTGAATGAAATTGTTTTTAGTTATCCTGTA
>NW_020698074.1:332366-372738 GCF_002925995.2 Terrapene triunguis | reverse complement strand
GTGTGTGTGTGTGTGTGTGTGTGTGAGTGTATGTGTATAAGCATTAAGGTATTTGCTAATAGTTACAGATTAATAATAAATGTGGCATCTTTGTCTTGACCCCTAAAACGATCCTGTGTAAGTTTGTGGGACAACAGCATTCCCTTAAAAGACATCAGCTTGCACCTGTTTACCTCTCATGTTTGAAGAGAATGGAAAAAGCCTCATGTCCCCCACTCCAGAAAACCATTTCAAGCTGAGCTGATTCCTGCCTCCTTCAGAGGATTCATGGCCTTCACAGAAGCATTGTCAGGATAACAAGACACCCTTGAATTTTCATTGCAGATACTTTGAGACCCTTGTCAGCTACCTATAAAATAAATGCTCTGCACTGTCATCACCTCTGCAGAAGGGCTTGATGTGTTGAGTTGATTCCATCTTTCACTCTGACCCAGCTCAGAAACATGAATTGTCCATAGACCACCAGCTATCTGCGCTGTGCGCCTTTTTACTTGTCTGGAGAGAGCTTCTGATGGAGCACCTCTGGTGCGGAAACCCTTGGTCATGAATGGAAAGTGGGTACACTTTCTAACTCCTCACCAGAGGCAAATAGCAGCTCTCAACAGTCCTTTAGATCCAACAATTGGGAAAGCTAGGGGGCACCTGTATCCTTTCCTCAGCCTGTAGCACATTAGACCTTTTGCTCCAGCAGGACAACAAATTCTGAGGACTACTACTACTGTGGCATGGGGTGGATAAAAATTTATTTAAAAATAGGATTTTATTAATTTAAATTAATACAAGGTTATTTAAAATAAACCTATTAAAATTCAATTTGAAATGACAACCTATGTTAATAGCACTAAATTTACTATAATTTTAAAATCATTTAAATTAAATACAAATAATATTAAGCAGTATGTTTTCTGCCAAGAGTTAAAGAAAGTCAAACCACTGAACTGGGGGAAATCACTGGCTAAGTACCTGGAACCAGAGTTTGTTAAAGTGCTAGTCAGTCAACTTTTGACAGCAATAGTCTCTTCTGCGGATACAGAGAGTATATTTGCTTCATTTCCATTTATTCAACAAGTTCAGTTCAATGGTTAGTTCATTCAAAGTTAAGAAACCAACTGAGAGCTAAAAAAAACAGAAAAGCTTGTTTTCCTCTTCTATCAATGAATAAAAATTAGATGTGAAAGGATGAGATCTATCAGTTCTAAAATCTGAAGGACATAGTAACTAGAAACAAGCAGTTCAATTCATTAACTACAGATATTTCCTTTGTTTAATAAATCACTTTTAAATGGAAAACATGTTTTGATAAACTGTTTTTCTTATGTATTCAGCACTTTTAAGGTAGTTTTATGTATTAAAATTAAATTTTAATTGCATTTGAATTTCCATCCAAATAGAGCTTGACAAGTTTAAAAATTAGAGAGACAAGATAGATGAAGTAATATCTTTCTTTCATTGTGGCTTGAAAACTTGTCTCTTTCACCAAAGTTAGTCCACTGAAAGATATTACCTCAACCATACCTTGTGTCTCTAGTATCCTTGGACCAACACGGCTACAACTACACTGCATACAATAAGTTAAAAATTAGCCATCTAGTAAATAAGAAATGCACCAATCATCATTTTCTATTAAAAATGTAAAAATTAAGAATCTGAATAAAGGTAAATTAAGCTATATAATTGCTTAAATAAAGGGGTATAGATAAATTGTATCCTCCTGATTAACAAAAAGAAGCACCTAATTTAGCGTGAAGTTTATAGTTGCAAACAACATATTTTAATAGTTACCAACCTTTATTGGTAATGAACCTTTGTTTAGCAAAATAACTAAAAAAAAAAGGAGAACTACACATCACAACTGAAATAAATTAAAGTTGCTTATTTAAATCATGATTTACATTGATAATTTGAAACTTTTTGATTTAAATCAGTGGTTCTGAAACTTATTTGATTGTGCCCCCCTTTGTGTCTGTAGTAGTTTACCTTCCCCCGCCACACAAGTACATAGACTGTTTTAAAAAAAAATCAACATGCAGCTCACTAAATATTAAAAACAGTAAAGCATTGATTCAAACAGAGCCAACGATCCACTGTAATAAGAGCAAATGCAAAACTGTGATTGTGGTCAATGCTTACAATTAAATGTGCACACCATATCGGAGCAAATGATGACCTGATATTTCTGGAGGAATCAGCTTTGCTAGTTATTCATTGCTGTGGGTAAAATGTGCACGTTTTTTTTCTCCCCCCTAAAGCTTCTTGCCTCTTGCTCCTTGCCCCCCAGTTTGACCACCTCTGATTTAAATCAATCCATCCTGCTGTGGCAAACCCTTTCGCTTACTTGCTTTGGTTTATGAGGGATTCTTGGCCATTAACAGGCACAGACTAGCCTGTATATCCTTAAGATTAGCTTCCTCCTCATCTGTTTTTCCCCTTACTGAAAGTTGCAAAGGAAGATCAGAGACCAGAAAGAGAGGGAGGACTCAGAACTCTCACTGAATCAGTCTGATGGAGAGAAGGGGGATTTCATCCACTTCTCCAGAGGAACCATCTCAGCATTTCCCCTTCAATTCCAGCTGCTTCATGTTGTATTTTCATTTTCTTCACCCAACAGGGTGCAGTGTGTTTTGTATTAGAACATCATGTAATGTACGCATATATTATTATTTTTTAAAAGTCACGAAATGAAAGTGCTTACTCCTGTGAACTCTCTTTTATCTTAAGGTCTGTGTTTACATTCTTAGCTCCTGTTCAGTCTTTGGATGTTTTAGATCTCGTTTGCCTTCTCTCTGTATATACTTGTATACATATCCTCCTGAGCACTTATTTGGCTGGCAACCTTGAAATTATCAGGAGTCTAAAGGTTAAAAGTATGGGGGTTTGTGTCCCCCACCGCAAAGTCTATTTATAACAAACCTGTGGTTTCAAGGAAGGAAGGAAGGAAGGTTATATGAAGACAAATGTGACCTTTTGGCAATTGTATCAGTCTACTGGCTAATTAAGAGAGTTTCACATCCTAGGAAATAAGCAGCTTATAAATTCAGCTTTCCTGAGAGACTGTACTCCAGTGACTTGAAACGGAATAAGACAATACAGGATGTACAGCTAAATTCATAGACTTTATGAAGCAAACATACCTAATGTCATATTCTGTATTAAAGCACAAGATACTTCAGACTTGATCAATCTGGTTGAAATAGTTAACAAGATAGAAAGCGTCAGGTTTACAGTTTAAAATCTTAGAATACAGAGGGCTGGTCAACTTTTTGGTTTGCTATTTAGAAATAAATGTTAGGTACAAATCAAATGAAGACAAAGTTTGTTGAGCTAGCTGAACAACAAATTATTAACAAACAGTATAAACAAAATAACTGATGAGATAAGATTCTTTTTCTGCTGATGGAATATCCATAGACCAATTACAATTTCTCTGGTGTATTTGTTTGTTTAAAAAAAATCACATAAAACTGTCAAATGCTTCTGAACGTCTACAAATTGATTATATAAAGTATTGGAGTATTTGAATTCTGCCAAGTAAGTCTGTGTCTTTGTTCCCTGATTTGTTCTGTAAGGAAACACTGGTGAATTTAAAATTTGATTTCTGCAACTTTGAAATGCACTTTGTAAATATTTGTGCCACTAACACTCAATTGGATAAATGTTCACAGAAAGCAATCACAAAGAGTTCACAGCACAGCTCAAGTGAATTAATTTAAAACTTTAAATTAAGATTAGTGGGCTTTTTTTTTTTTTTTTAATGTTTTTCCAATTCACCTGGTGGTTTTCTCTACACAATCTGCCTGAACATTTTGTAATGTTCTCTGCTACACACAGGATAGCATTGGGCAGGAAATTGAATTTTTATTTCTAAAAATCACAGGATACATGGTTTCTGTACTATAAAGGTGCCATAATATATATTAACATTGTACCAGTTCTCAGCCGATAGACTGTGACCTTCAAGTAGGTCAGCAGGTTGTCTGAGGCACAGGATATCACAATCCTATTACCTGTGAAGTAGATTGTTAAAGGAGGAATAACATCCATAAACCATGATTGCTGATTTCTATGACATCTCCTTTGAAGTACTGGGAGAGGCACAAAAAATTCTTGTATGTACCTGAGGAGGACTGGTTATAAATGGGATTACGATATCAAAAAGAATACAATACTGCAATTTCTATAGTAATTACTCCTCTCCATTCATTTTGATCCCTAAACTGAGTTTTATTTCTAAACTTTCCTTTCTATTTCAAGTAAGTGATGCTATAGCATATCGTTCCCAGCCACAGGGACAGATAGCATTTTATAAAGAACTCTTGATAAAGCCATCTCTAGTCATACCAAATAGACTGTGTCAAATTATTAATCTAAGTAAGGCTACAATGAGACTATCAAATGGAACCGTAATTCTTTATAAAGTAGATTCCCTCTGCTGAATGGGATTGCTAAATTACAATATATGTTCAAGTTCACTATTTAATAGGAAGCCAATAAATATTTTGGATTGACTGACCTAGATTTGTGCAGTTTAAAATATCTTTGGATATAAACGATCCTATGAAGATTCAGAGATGGGACTGAAGCCATTTTCAGTACCGTGGCACATGTAGGCAAACATATTCTTATAAATACTGACATGTAAACAGTTCCTTGTCTGATTGGTAGACTACTTCATTCACTGAAGTGAAGCATACAATGTGTGGAATTATGACCGTGGAATAGGATGGGATGGGATGATTAATCTGCATATAGCAGTGGATACGGTTCCTTTTTAAAGCCAAATCTCTTCCTGAGCCTGCTGCTGCCTTAGTAACACACTTCCTCGAGCTGAGGGTGTGGAGGAAGTCAATGACATGGCTACGCAATTAACAAAGAAGTAAACATTTCCTTAATCCCTCCTAAGCATAGATTAGAAAGTATATCTATTTTCTTCAGGTAGATTTAAGGCAGTATATCATAATGAACAGTAACCTGCCACACATGAAATACAACACCCTTCCTTATGCCAAATGGTAGTGTGACAGTTGGCTCCAAATGCCTAGGCCTAAATTTTCAAAACCCACTAGTGATTTGGGGTACCTCAATTTCAAAGTGGCCAATCTGAGTCACTTTAAGTGGCCTGATTTTCAGAAAATGAGCACCCACCCTATGAAAATCAGATCCATTAAAATATCTCAAGTTGGATTCTTTAAAAATGAACTAAAAATCCCTAGTCACTTTTGAAAATGTAGGCAACAAAAACTGACAGATACTATAAACCCACTGCTGCGAAAATCACACACATGACTGTTTACAGGATTGGGCCATATCTGTATACACTTTTGCTAAGCAATTATCCATTTTCTAATTAATCATTTGATCTGTTTCAAAATATACTGTATATTACAATTTCATGATTTCCTAGAAAAGTCTTTAGAGATAAAATATGTAAGAGAGCATCTTTAAATATTTTTAAACTGTCTCATGTAGCTTTTTATTCTGACTAATTGCTCACGAGTAAAGGATGGTTACAGGTTCATTATAACATTTAAGCCGTTTTTCTGATTATATTGGGATTCATGGATTGCTTTGAGACGATCTACTTACAGTACTTGATGCCATATTTAAAATAGTCTTAGAAATAAGCTTCATTTAAAACATATTTTATTAAAAAGTATAAATTGTACAGTGTTGTAACACAACAAAAAACTAGTAGCTACAGGCTGAGAGCCAATCCTTATTATTAATAGATATATTATAAGAGTTAAACTCACCAATGCTTGCAGTTTAGGACAGTGAACAGAAAGTTGTATCAATGTGTTATCTGTTATCTAGGAAGAGAAGAAACCAAACAATTGGCTACATAAATGCAAAGTTATAGACTGGCTTATACATAATAATAGAGCTGACTAGCTGAAAAAAAATCCACTTTGTTCAAGTAGCTGAACATGTACACTTGGGTTTAATTTTATTCCATTCATACCCTTCTGATCTATAAACCCATAAAGAGGATAAAAAAATAAAGTCGTCCCCTTTTCCCAAATTTTATCTGAACAGATGGATGAAGAGCTTAAAATGTAGGAAAATAGTCACTACATGCTGAATTGAACTTAGTCTATCACCAAGCTATTTGGATAGATTTGTCATCTTGCCAATTGTCAGAGAGGACGTGAGATGAAAAAAAACCCACCACCTTTTTTCCCAGCAGAGAGGGTTTTATAGACCTTCTTAAAGGTCCAGTAAATTCTGCCATGTTTTGTTCCTTTGCTTATTTTTATCATTTGATACCATAAACAACAGGTTTGTAACCCAATCTCTACATCAAAGTTAGGTATTGCTCTCTGCCAGATGACGGTTCTGATATCAACTGGTCTATTAGAGACTTCTCTGGGAAATGGATAAATGTTTGTAGTCACCTTTCTTTGAATTCCCCTTTATACAGACCTCCCAATAATTATCTGCATTTACTATCAGAAACATTAGAATTTGGAATTCCCCCTATTGGTAAAAAAAAAAAAAAAAAAAACACAAAGCACCGATGTTCTGAATGGCATTACAGGTTCTTATAATGGACTTATGATGAATACGCCTTGTAAAACTGATTCTCACCAGAATGCACTCTTCTAAGTCCATCTTTTCCAGTTCGTGGCAATTCTAAAAAATTAAAATAATAAGAACAAAAAAAATACCACAAGTAAGAGGAAGGGTGGCAGTTTGATCTTGAATTCTAATGGGTGGTCCTAACCGCATCACCATTAATACTGGGTCACAGACAAAGGGAGAAAGAATATTTGATTATTACAGTGTTTCAGGCATCCATGCTGGCTTTTGCCATTATAAAAATGGTTACATACCTGTTTGGTAATTGTTGTTCTTTAAGATGCGTTGCACATGTCCATACCACTTTAGGTACGACCTGTCGGGGCAGCACATGTGATCTCTGCATGCTTGCGCTGCTAGATGAAAGTATAAAAATATGGAGCTGCCCTGACTCCTCCCTCAGTTCCTTGACACTGGAAGCCAGTATTTGCTGTGCCTCCGATGTAGAAGGGAAGGAGGGAAGGTCATGGAATGAACACGGGAACAATAGTTTTCAAAGAACAATAATTACTGAACAAGTACGGAACTGTGTTTTCTTCTTTGTGTGATTGCACATGTCCATTTCACTTTAAGTGGCCTAGGAGTCTGATGGAGGAGAGTATCAGAGTCTACTTAAACAAGGACTGCAGCACCACTCTCCCAAACTTAGCATTGTAACTAGAGGCCTGGGAGAGAGCATAATGAGCAACCAACATATGAGCAGATGACCAAGAGACAGTCTTGCAAATGTCACTGATGGGAACGTGACCCAGGAAAGCAGCCAACGCTGCTTGAGCTCTTGCAGAGCATGCTAAAACACTCTGAGGTCATGGAACATTGGCAATAGCATAACACGGATGTGGGAGGGAGGAGATCCAGGAAGAGATCTTCTGTAATATAACAGGCTTCCCTTTCACCCTATCAGCAAAGGAGGCTAATAACTGCAGTGTCCTAAACTCTTTAGTCCTATCCAGACAGGAAGCCACAGCTCTGCAAACATCTAAAGTATGGAGCTTTTCCTCAACTTTGCATGAGTGAGGTTTGGAGGGAAAAAGTTGGTAAGTACAGTCTGATGAATATGAAAATCCAAAACCGCTTCTGTGAGTTTATGGAGGGAATGGTTTGATGGGATAACGTGATTTAGCCAAAAGAAGGCTGAGGGGGGATATGATTGCTCTCTTTAAATATATCAAAGGGATAAATACCAGGGAGGGAGAGGAATTATTTCAGCTCAGTACTAATGTGGACACGAGAACGAATGGATATAAACTGGCCGTGGGGAAATTTAGGCTTGAAATTAGACGAAGGTTTCTAACCGTCAGAGGGGTGAAATTTTGGAACAGCCTTCCGAGGGAAATGGTGGGGGCGAAAGACCTCTCTGGCTTCAAGATTAGGCTAGATAAGTTTATGGAGGGAATGGTTTGATGGGATAACGTGATTTAGTCAATTAGGCAATAACGGCCATCGCTGGTAAAATGAGGGTCTGGCTAGAGAATCTTGCCTGTATGCTCGGGGTTCTGCTGATCGCCATATTTGGGGTCGGGAAGGAATTTTCCTCCAGGGTAGATTGGCAGTGGCCCTGGAGGTTTTTCGCCTTCCTCCGCAGCATAGGGCAGGGGTCGCAAGCTGGAAGATTCTCTGCGACTTGAAGTCTTTAGATCACGATCTGGAGACTTCAACAGCAGAGTTAAGGGAAAGAGGGGGGGTCAGCTTTTGTGGCCTGCATCATGCGGGAGGTCAGACTAGATGACCATATTGGTCCCTTCTGACCTTAAAGTCTATGAGTCTATGAGAAATTTAGGGTGTGGATGCAAACCAACTTTGTCCTTGTAAAATACCATCTAAGGAAGGTCAGCCATCAAAGCCTGAAGTGCTCCTGGCCAAAGTAATAGCTACTTGGCGTGCAACATTCATCAAGAGGTGAAACAATGAGCACGTAGCAATAGGTTCAAAGGAGGCCCCATTAAAACTGAGAGAATCAAATTTAGATCCCAGGATGGAGTTGGGTCTCAAATACGTGGGAAAAGCCTACCCAAACCTTTCAAGAACTTTATAGTCATAGGGTTGAAGAAAACAGCATTCCACTATCCTATAGATGAAAGGGCTAAGATAGCAGCCAGATTAATCCTCAGGGCACTGACAGAAAGACATTTCTCCTTTAGGTGAAGCAGGTAATGAAGAATAAACTGAATGGGAACCCATAAATGAAAGGTAACTTTCTGCTGGGACCACACAGAGAACATCTTCCATTTTATGAAGCGTACCTGGTGGAGGGCTTTCTGCTATTCAAAAGAATGTTTCACACTGCAATAGAACAAGTAGACTCGTGAGTAGTTAACCACTAAACATAACCAATCAGGTGCAGGCTAAGAGGGCTGGAATGCAGTTTGGCTCTGATTCTGGGAAACTATGTCTGGGACCTGAGGAAGGATTATGGCAGGGGTGGCCAACTTGTGGCTCTGAAGCCACATGCGGCTCTTCAGAAGTTAATATACGGCTCCTTGTATAAGCACCGACTCCGGGGCTGGAACTACAGGCGCCAACTTTCCAATGTGCCGGGGGGGGGTTGCTCACTACTCAACCCCTGGCTCTGCCCCCAGTCCCTCCTCCCCTGAGCCTGCAGTGCCCTCGCTCCTCCCCTCCACCCCCAAAGCCTCCTGCCCGCTACAAAACAGCTGATCGGGAGGTGCGGGGAGACGCTGATCAGCGGGACTGCCGGTGGGTGGGAGGTGCTGGGAGTGGGAGCTGATGGGGGGCTGCTGACATATTACTGTGGCTCTTTGGCAATGTACATTGGCTCCTTAGGCTCAGGTTGGCCATCCCTGGATTATGGGATCTCAAATTGAAAGGTTCAACAGGTCTGAAAACCAGTGCTGTCAAGGCCAGGCTTCTGCTATCAAAATTAAACAGCATGATCTTGCCTGAGTTTGCCCACCACTCTCAGCACCACAGAGACTTGGGTGGTGGCGGTGGTGGGAGGGAAGCCTTAAAAAGTTTCCCCTTTCAGGATAGTAGAAAGGCATCTGATACGGACCCTGAACCGACACTCATCCTGAAACAGAACTGGTGACATTTCCTGTGCTGTCAGGTAATAATCAAGTCCATTTCTGGCATTCCCCACATCTGAAAAATGGACTTTGCTATGTCAGGTCTGAGGGGACCATTTGTAATCTCTTCTGAACAATCTCCTGAAATGGTACACTAGACAGTTCTGACACCAGGGATGGTGAGATGCTTTGAGCATAATTTTGTTCTTGATGCAAAAAGACCAGAGGTTCATTGCTTCTTGGCAAAAGAGGTCTGACCTGGTACCTCCATGCTTGTTAAGGCGGAACATAGCAGCAGTGTTGTCTGAGTACTTGTATGGAACAAGCCACAATGTGGGAAAGAAATACTTAACAGGCCCCCAAATTACTGCAATAAAATCAAATAACCCAGAGAAAATATAAATACAAGAAGAACTAACTGACCTCCCCATATAGTTCACACAGAACTATTATCCAGCCCTTCCAAACCCTCATCTCCTCACAAGCCAGGGGAAAAGGTGCATCTTGCTGCACATGCTAACAAATTCGGGATGTTACAGCCCTGATAAGGAAGCATGTTCCAAAGGTCTAGAGAATACCCTGCCAACTGCCCCCTATGCCCCTGGAACTAAAATAGCTCTTGTTCATATCAAATGTTTGTTACACAACTCCTATTTAAATAAAAACATTTTTGTGCTTCATTTTATTTAAAATAAACCTTACACAATTTTATAAAAGAGTGAAACAAAAATTAGATCCATTAAAACAGAAACCTTTTCCCTTTAAATATTCAGTTCCATCCAGTCCCTTAATCAACACAGTAAGTCTGCTTCTAACTTTAAACGCTATAGAAGTCTCACTGAAGTCAATAGGCATGAGTTAAGGCTTAACTGAAAATATTATCTAGATATATTTTGCAGCAATAATTGATACACAGAACAATCTGCTATAAGGAGACTTTCTGTACTTAGGAAGCCTGCTTGCATTATATTTTATAGTTATAGGCTTTAAAATTATTTTTCTATATATGAAAAATACATGTGACTAAATTTAAATACTTTTAAAAAAAAATAAAAAGAGCAGGGGCGGGGAAGGAAGAAAGCCACTGTAAAAAATATTCCAAGCTCCAGTTATTTGTAAATACGTTCCAGAAATAAAATCAATTATTTTGGTTCTTTCCTGGCCACCTCCTCTAAGGGGCCTCTCTTCTACTCTACTTTCTTTTCATCATCCCCAACATGACTGGATAAATTCAGATATGTACGGTACCAGTGAAAATTAGGTAAACTGTACATTTTTAAAATAATCCTTACCCGTGCTAAAAGTGTAAAACCTGCATCTGTCAGGTGGGAACATCTTGCAGCTTCCAAAATCCTGAAAAAATAATTGTTTTCAACATAACAATATTAGTGATACAGTAATGAAAAGCAATTACTTCTTTTTATTTAAATCTATTGTCAATATGTTGTAACATAAAACTGATTTGAACCAAACTCATAAGTCCATTTTGCAATTTTAAAAAAGGCAGGACTGATTTTTGATTCAGCTAATCAGAAAGATGTTCAGGCTACATAGCAGAATTAAATTATGTACAATTAAGAATTATACCTATGGACATTTGTAAAGAAAAAAATTTACAGTGAATTCTTGTACTTGTAAGGCTATGTATCTACTTATTGTAATACTCAAAACTGTATTTTGAAAAATACCATTTTCACTGCATATCTTATTCCCGATACACAAAGAAGTGGAGTTTCTATGTTGGGGAAGAGTACAGAAAGAGTATACAGGGAGGAATTTAGGAAAGTGCAGGTCCAGCCATCACAATGTGCCTCCAATGTTCTATTTGTTGTCAGGTTCTTACATTAAGCATTTTGGCTTCAGATGTCAGAAAGCAAGGAGACAAATAGCTGTCAAAGCCAAAACGTAAAGCCAAACCTACCTGATTCAATCTTCCAGAAACAAATATAGAAATATATTAGGAAAAAACTCATCACCTGAGAAGCAGTCCCTTAGGAGAGGTGTGAGTGAAGTAAGATAAGAGAAAAAAGGAAACTATGACAAACAATACCAGTACGTATGGTTTTCATTGTAGTACTTCTGCTCTTTCCTTGTTCAAGTTTACACTAAGTAGATAGTAGTGAGCAGTGAGACTAACAAGGCGAGAATGTCACAGAGTAACCACGAGCACAAAGTCCCCCATTCAACACAACAGCCACTTCCTTTATGTTTGACAGACATAAAGGAGAGATAAAGGAAATAGACTAAGAGACTGCTGATTTAGATTTCTCTGTCTAAATGTAGCCACAGATTGCGTTTAAGAGGTAGCTAGAACTCAAGTGTCTCTCTTCATGGACAAAGAGGAAGGGGATATCATCCCATATCCATTGGATAAATGTGATCTTACAGGATTCATACCTTCTCTGGGTCCTGAGATTGTGTAGAGGGCTTGGTTAGACTAGTCTAGCAACATGCTCAGGAGAAACTAGCATAGGTATCAAAGCTTAGAGGTAGGCTATCAAAATTTGCGTTTCTACCATAATGCATTACACATCTAGTATAAGTTTTCAAAGCACTAACCATAAAGCACTATTCAGAAATGCCTCAAAATCTCATCTCCCTCCCAGCAGGGTCGCTGAGTAAATATTCTCTTAGTACAGGAACCCTTTTCTATCAATAGGGCTATATTGAACATCCATATGTCCTTCATAGGTTTCTCAGGCCCACATTCTTCTTCAAGTGATGGTCCATATATGGATTCTAAACATGGGTGTGCAGTTTTTGTAGTAGTTTGCGTTGACCTGCACATCAACGTGGGTCATCCGTATGCTCGCATCTGAGGCTATCAGAGGCCGTGAGGGTTGACACCGCTCCAGTTCTCTCATCACCACATGGCCAGAGTCAGAATCCCTGTTCCTCAGTGCTCCTAGCCTTGCTAAAAGAGATGCTTGTCTGTTTTTCCAGTATATATAGTTGTATACAGATGTTTATAGTGTAGATTCCTAGTTGATCCTCATTGGACCCTTCCCCCATCAGGGAGATTATGCCCCGGCAAGCCGACTTCAAAAACTGTGCTTCATGCCTGCATTCCTTCTCTGTGAGCGACAAGCACCAACGGTGCCTCTACTGCCTCAGCAAAGCTCACATCATCACCTGCTGCTCCATCCGCCGCTCATTCCTGCTCAGAATGAGAGAAGTGAGAGAATTTCGCCTCCATAGGTTTCTAATGGAGGAGCTTATGCGCCCACGTGCGCAGTCAGATCCAGACCAGCAGATCACCTCCCATCACCACCATCCATCCTCCATCTTCCTCCAAGGCGCCAAACCCAGGGGTACCACCGCAGCCGCAGAAGCTCACTGTGAGCATAAGAAACATGGACATGGGCATAAGGTTGGCTCCCCAACAGGGACTGCCCCTAAACACAGTGTTGCCTTCCTGAGCCATGCCAAGTCGGGTGAGAAGTCATGCACCAACCCGACTGCTCCAGCTCCCAAGAAACCCCAGACGGAGCATAACTTGAAGTACCGATGTGATCCACTGGTGTCACCTCCGGCCCCGGTCACTGGTCCAGCACCCTTATCACTTCTGGTACTAGTGATGATGCCGGGCCCCTCCAGGCCACCACGCATGGTTCCCTGCACACCTGGAACCACTGATGCCTACTGCAGAGCTGTTGCTCCCACACATTCCCAGGTTCCCCACTACTGTCTGGTCCCCTATCCACCACTGAGCTCCCTTCTCTGGTGGATGAACCTTTCCGTCTTTTCCCAGCACGATGCATATCTTCCACCCATCTTGCACCAGCGGCTCCACCCCTATTAGACCCGTCCTCCAACTCAGAAGACTTTTCAGAGCTGGATTCCCTCATTCTCACCCGGCCAATCTCATAGCCCATATCCCAGGCGCCGACCATCCTATCTACTGGTATATGACCTTACTTCCGACCCAGGGCTCCGCTATCCCTGATGTCTGCCAATACCTGGCAACCTGTACACTTGGCCTCACTGGCCTTCTTGGGACCGCTACCAGGACTGTGGACTACTACTGGTAGCCTCTTACCAACCTGGCCACACACCAGACCTTTCTTGGTTGACGACGAACCAGAGGACGCTACAGTACAGCCGGTACCATCAGTACCGCCAGTCCCCACTGTAGCCTCGTTGTCACCAGACGAGGCACTAATTCCGCCTTCCCTCTGGATGACCATAAACAATACCACAACCTTCTTCAGCAGCAGCTCTTGGCCTCCCAGTGGAGGAAGACCAGGACACATGAAACCAGCTCCAGAATACCCTGAAACTGCCGGGACCCTCTCGCACTGCCCTCCACATCCATGGGGCCATGCTGCAACCAGCACAGTTGGTCTGGCATACACCCTACTCCTAAGCAGCAGAGTGGCGATACTTCATCCCATTGAAAGGAACAGACTTCCTTTTCACCCCCCCATTCCCAACTCACTGGTGGTTCACGTGGCGATGGAATGCACTTGCCAACAACACCTGAAGTCCACCCTCACAAACACCCCCACCCCGGACAGAGTGGCAAAGAAGCAGGACCAATTCTGCATCACCAATTACAAGGCCATGTTGGCAAAGTACAACTTTCTCATGTACTGCAAACTTTCGGAGTTTCAGGGTTTTCTTCTGCCAAACAACATTAGTTCCAGACACTACTTGATGAGGGCAAACTGGTTACTAAGGTGAGCCTCCAGGCAGTGGTTGATGCCACTGACACCACCTCACGCTCACTGGCGACCGGAGTCGTACCCCGACGTGACTCCTTGCTCCAATCGTCCAGACCTCTCTTGAGGACCTCCCCTTCGATAACTAGAAACTTTTTAGTGACAGGACGGACGAGTTCCTGCATTCACTCAAAGACTCTCGCGCCACTCTGCGGTCGCTTGGCATTTACACCCCAGCCTCTTCCCACTCTACTTCCATAGACAACAAGAGCCATCATGACATCATCAGCATGCTCAGTAGCCCCATTACTCTGCTACTACAACCTCCGCACCCTCAACCCTCCTGCTATGTCAGTCTAAGCAACAATTTTGACACTCTCACCAAGACTCGTAAACGTATCCCTACCCCTCCATCTTGCCCTCTTTGCCCACAATTGGGGCAAGATCACCACAGACCACTGTGTACTGGACATCATTCACATGGGGTACTCTATAGAATTCTTCACATTCCCCCTCCCCCCATTGCCTGCCCCACACTTGCTGTGGAGATCTTCTCCGAGAGGAAGCAGATGCCCTTCTCCAGAAAGGTACCATTACCATTACCATCCCCCTCCATTCCAGGGCTGCGGCTTTTACTCCCCATATTTCCTTATTCTGAAGAAGGGAGGCGGCTGCCACCCCATACTCAACAGGTTTGTATGAAAATTCAAGTTCCGGATGGTCATGCTTCCCCTCATTATCCCTTCTGTCTCCCACGGAGCCTGGTTCATGGCTCTCAATGTGAAAGACGCATATTTCCACATTGATATTCACCTGGCTCATTGGAAGTTTTTCCGCTTTATGGTTGGTCACTCCCACTATCAGTTCCATGTCCTCCCCTTTGGTATCGTCCCCAATCCACATGTATTCACAAAAGTCTTCACCATTGTCACAGCCCACATGCTATGCCTCTGCCACTCCATGTTTCCCTACCTAGACGACTTCTGGCAACTTCACGCAAACACCTCCTCTGAGCTATCGAGACTCTTTGCGATATCCTCACCAATCTGGGCATTTGTATCAATGAGGAGACGTCCATCCTTGTTCCTACCCAACAGATCACATTTATTGGGGCATGCCTGGACACTCTCGTGGGTCAGGCTTTCCTCCTGGCAGATCGGTTTACCATCTTTACTTCTCTCATCGCTTTACGCCACAAACCACACACCTGCATCTGCGAATGCCTTTCCTTCCTTGGCCACATGGCAGCCTGCACATCTGTAATGCCCCATGCCCACCTCTATATGCGCTGCCTTCAACTATGGATCAAAGCAATCTACAAACCGGAGACAGACCGCTTGCAAGTCTGTCCCTCTCCCGTTTCGTCCTGGCCTCCCTCACCTGGTAGACTGACCTGTCCACGGTACTGATAGGCACCCTGTTACACTTCCCACCTCCTGCACCACTCTAACTATGGATACCTCCCCATAAGGGGTTGGGGCACCCACCTGGATGCTCACATGGCCCAGGGCCTTCCCCTCATATGATCACGTCACATTTAACTGCTATCCGACAACATGGTGGCAATTTTATAGATCAACAAGCAAGGCAGTGCCAGGTTGCCCCCTCTGTGTGTGGAGGCCATCCAACTCTGGAACTGGTGTATCAGATACGATATCACGATACAGGCCATGTACCTTCCAGATGCCAGCAACTCCCTCACGTACATGCTCAGCAGGTCATGCTCAGCAGGTCCTTCTATGCTAACCATGAGTGGGAACTACATGATCCCACACTACGCTCAGAATTCTACTGCTGGGGCCCCTTGGCGTTGGGACCTGTTCGCAACCAACAAGAACCAAAAACTCCCCCTCTTTTGTTCCAGAGCAGCACTTGGGATGGACTCACAGGGCGTTGACTTTCTCCTGCCCTGGACCAACAAAGTCCACTATGCCTTCTGCCCATTCCCCTCCTGTGCAAGATTTGATGGGATTGAGCGACGTTCATACTATGTCAAGTATCAGAGGGGTAGCCGTGTTAGTCTGGATCTGCAAAAAGCAACGGAGGGTCCTGTGGCACCTTTAAGACTAACATGTATTGGAACAAAAGCTTTTGTGGGTGAATGCCTGCGTCTGACGAAGTGGGCATTCACCCACGAAAGTTCATACTGATAGTCCCCTTCTGGCCTCACCAATATTGGCTCATGGACCTCCTCCACCTCTCTGCTCATCCCCGGATCCACCTCTGCCCTCACCCAGATCTCCTCACACAGGCGCAGGGCCGACTCTGACATCCCAACCTGTGCCCGCTGCATCCCACGACCTGGTATTTGGATGGAGCTCGCAAGGAAGCAGAGCATGTTCCACGTCAGTGCATGACATCAAGCACAGCAGGAGGCCGCCCACTAGGGCCTGCTATCAGGCGAAATGGACGTGTTTCACCGCCTGGGCATGCTGACAACATCACCCACTAGACTCCATCTCCATTCCTATCCTCCTGGACTACCTTCTCCAACTTGAGATGGGCCTATTTGCCTTCCAGTACCCACCCTCCATCGCCTCTGCTATGGACTACTTTGCTTACCGGTTAGAGGGATATTGGAGCAGCAGCGACCCGCATGACCTCTTATAGACTCGGGTGCGAGCTTGCAGACGATGTGTTTGGGTTCAATGGACACTACTACAAAAACTGTTCCGGCTCCGACACAGGGTACACATGCACACCCATGTTTGGAATCCAAGTAGGGACCACACATCTCAAAGAAAGCTCCAGTTACAGTAAATAACCTCCTCTTTTGTAGTTTTGAGCAGCTCATCATAGGTGGTTAGCAACCCTTAATGAAAGCCTGGATAGAGCAAACACATAACTGGTGCGAAAATGATTTAGAATGTCAAGCATAAGGGAAAACATGTTTTAGAACCATCCATGTGTTATCCCTTTCTTTGTTTGCATACCACTAATCTTTTTTCAGTTCTAATTATGTGTGTGACCTCTGTCTCTCATCAATTCTGCAAACCTCTTCTCTAATGCTCCATAACATAAAAACATGCATAGTGATGGGATATGCTTTAAAAAGAAAGAGCAATCACACAACTTACTTGCTACACATCTGGTTGAAAAGCACTGAACACTGGTGCACGGGCAGCAGTGGGTGAGAAAGGAAAAGAATGGCAATTCCACCTTCAGATTAGTTGCCCCTAGATCTAGTGACAGGGGGTGTGGAGAGGTGACCTAACAGCTGTCCTACTGTGTCATTCAGCTAGGGAGCCATGATGCAGATTAGGTTGGGCCATAATATTGGGGCATACTGATCACAGATATTGCACTGATAAGCATGAGGGTGAGTAAGGTTCTGGTGTTGGTCTGTTTTGATGATTGCATCAGATTTGATGTGGCTGTCTAGAGAAATTCTTTCTATGCACTGGCTGGCATTTTCTCCGTTTATTTCTTTATACTATAACTAGTTTTGGAGGGGGATGCAGGTGACTGGCCATCTTAACTGGCTTTGGTGTGTGACAGATACATAGATCAGGGGTCGGCAACCTACAGCATGCGTGCCAAAGGTGGCACATAAGCCGATTTTTACTGTCACGCTGCTGCCAGCCGGGATCCCGGCTCCCGGCCCCGCTCAGCCCCCTGCCTGCCTAGGTGAACAGAATCCTAGGCCGGCAGCGGGCTGAGCAGGGCTGATGGCCAGGAGCCAGCGGCCGGAACTCCAGACCATCAGCTGGCTGAGCCGCTCAGCCCGCCGCCGGTCTGGGGTTCCGTCCACCGGCCCCACTCAGCCAGCTGCCGGTGTAGGGTTCTGGCCGCCGACCCCTTGCCAGCCAGGGTCCCGGCCGCTGGCACTGCTCAGCCTGCTGCCAGCCTGAATGGAGGGAACCCCGGGCTGGCAGTGGGCTGAGCGGGGCCAGCGGCCGGAACCCCAGACTGGCAGCAGGCTGAGCAGCTCAGTGCACTACTGGTTTGGGGTTCCGCCTGTGCTGGCGGTCTGGGGTCCCGGCCGCCGGCCCCGCTGATCCCGCTGCTGGCCTGGCTGAGCCGCTCAGTCCGCCGCCGGTCTGGGGTTCCTGCCGCCAGCCCCTTGCCAGCCAGGGTCCTGGCCGCCGGCCCCACTCAGCCCACTGTCGACCTGGGTGAACAGAACCCCGGCTGGCAGCAGGCTGAGCAGAATCCCAGATCGGCGTCAGGTTGCCGGCCCCTTGCCAGCCGGGGTCTCGGCCCCGTTCAGCCCGCTGCCGGCCTGGATGGATGGGGCGGGGCCGGCGGACGGGACCCCAGCTGGCAGGGGCCAGCAGATGGAACAACCTGCGCTGCCGGTCTGGGGTCCCGGCTGCCGGCCCCGCTCATCCTGCTGCCGGCCTGGATGCACAGAACCTCGGGCCAGCAGCGGCTGAGATGGGCCGGTGGCCGGGACCCCAGCTGGCAGGGGCCGGTGGAGAGAACCCCAGACCGGCAGTCTGGGGTTCTGTCGGGGGCCCCTGTAAATGTAAAATTTATTTTGGCACGCGAAACTTTAAATTACTGAAGACTTGGCACGCCACTTCTCAAAGGTTGCCGACCCCTGACATAGATAGTGGATCTGAGTTATGGTGCGGTCTTGCTGAAGATCTGAGGACACTGTTTTTAGGAAACTACAATTACAGTTAAGTGATTTTCTCTTTCTTCCAAGGTAAGCATCCTCAGAATAGTCATACTCTTTGGAGACTACAAAGGTAAAAGGGAGGTATCTCTGCTAAGGAAACCGAAGAAGAAAAACCAGGACAGACAGACACAGCGAGAGATTCCAAGCTATGTATGACAAACCAGAGGGAGGAAAGAGTTGTAACTCAACTTGGAAAGAGAATTCATTCATGACACCTTGTCTAATAGCACTACATAGGGAGCAGCCATGACTGCCTTGTAAGACTAGAGCTAAGACTGAAGGCTGCCCATTGTCACTTGTGTGTTAGAATGCATTTATGATTAATACAGTTCTTGACTGAGATCATTCTAAATAATCCTTACACAGGTAAGGTTTAAGTAGTCGTGTGTTTCAAAGTGCTAACCCTAAAGCACTACTCAGAAATGCCTCAAAATCTCATCTCCTTCACAAGTCTACCCAGTGTACGGTCAGTTAGTAAATACTCTCTGTAATACAGGAACCATCTTCTCTCAATAGGGCTATATTGAACATCCATGAGCAACTCTTTATAGGCTTGTTAAGCCCATGTTCTGTGATCTTGAGCAGTTCATCATTGGTGGTTAACAATTGTTAATGAAAGATCTAAGTGTGTAAGAGAGAGCACTATATGGCTACACCTGCCATTGTCATATGCAGTTGAACAGGAAACAACCTATTCCCCCCTTTTCAGCTGAAGTATAGTAGATCATTGAATGTTGATTTTACTCTATTAAGTACACAGGATATTTTCTACTAGAAGAATTGCAGAGTTGGCAATACTTGAACTATTTTCTCCCCTTTCTCCTCAAGAGAGGGTGCATGCATTGCCAAAGCACCTTTCTGATTCATTGGATTCCTCACTCTTTCCTAAAGGATAGAGAGAAATAGGTGATAAGAGTGTGAAGAAGAAGCAAGGCACTGACAGTCTTGATCTGAGTTTAATCACCATAGTACTTTTTGTAATGGTAATTCTGCAGAAAGCCTGAGAACAGCATGTGGAGTTGTAAGACTGATCCCTGGATAGCAAATATTCTTATAAGGCCTGCCCCTAAATTGGCCAGTGAGTAGATCAGCTGATCTAATTTTGGGAAGGGAGTTAGAAGGTTTCTGCAGGTTTTCTAGTTCTTCACAAGATGTGTTATTTAGGAGGTACAAAGAAGTGGGGAGTTGTATCTCCCGTTGATTGAAAATTTTAATACAGTATATTTTAGTACATAGTCTTGAAGCTCAGTCTATGGCAATTTGCATTACCCTTACTTTGGATGAGAGACGGATCTATGGGGATCATTTTGTCAGATTCATTTTCCTTGGTGGTATCTTGTTACTGTATGAGAAATGGCTGAAGCCTGTCCCCTTGTGGCACTGAGGGAGACTAACAAGCTACAGGGTAGTAAATCAGGCTTGCTTAGCTAGCAGTACATTTTCTGGTGCCCCGCGTTGGGTGCTTCCTTACATTTTTCTTGAGAGATTTCTCATGAGAGTTGTCTTTCACTTCAAAGGAGGAGTGTGGGACTGATCGGTATTTTAGGCCTCTTTCTTTGCCTTAGAAAGTGAGCCAGGAATAATTTCAAAGTATCTATATTTTTCTGACATCAGTTAGAGAGAAAGACTCAAGATTTGTCCTAACTAGTGGCAAGGGGTTTAGCCTTCTAAGGAGTGTGACAAACCAGTTTGAAAAGACTCTTGTGACTGAAGCAAGAGCATGCATAAGCACTCATAGCTATTTGCATAAGCAGCCAAATTTGGATCAGATACAGACATTGACTTGAAGAGAGTATTTCTAAATTAAACAAAAGCTCTTTTTTTTCTACCAATCAGATTAAAAATGAACATGGCAGAATGTGCTTGGTAATTACATACAATACTGGCATCCAAATATAGTTTGTCAGAATTTTTTTTTATACAAAGTTTACTGATATATATTTTCCTTAATGGTTCATAATTAAAGTTTAATTGGTCAGCCTCCCTAAGAACTGTTATGACTCTTGAATCTGTTTCTGTCATAATTAAGGTTTTAACTTCATTTTAAGAAGCTTAATATCTTTGTATTAAAAAAATCAACCTTAAAAGGAAAATGTCTTACACTTTTAATTAGAGTTGCCCCATAACAGAAATCTTCTTCATGACTAGGATGGAGGCAGATATCCATTTCTGCATTAAACAGAATCTTCAAAATATTGAGAAATGAGGATTAACTGTGCAGGGTTACAGCTATATACAGCTGTCAAATAGCTATATTTCACTCCTGAGATGGCTGCATTTTAGTGGTGGGTGAAATAAAATCTGTGTAGGAACTGCCCATAATTACAGCATCTAACATACACACAGAGGTTTGTGGCTTGAAATCACTCTTGATACCATATATCACTTTAAGTAAAGTAGCCCAAGGAAGGGAAACTATAGTGAATACTTACCCTTTAGAGAAAGTTTCCTTAGTATTAAGAGTTAAATAAAATTACTTTGGTTCATATAGCGTGCAAGGTGCAGCTAATACCACTATAATATAAAAAGTTAACAGCAAATTTATATTATTTCTGAATTGGCAGATAATTTACTTATAGTAATAACATTATGAAGATAAATTCAGATATACTTAACCAGATTCTTTTCCTTGTTCCAGACCCTCTGTGCTACTCTGGTTGTGTAAAGGGGCCAAAAGCAAAAACATCTCTAGCGCTGAGCATTGCCCCATTTTGGGAGAGTCACCAGCTGGCTTTAGAGCAGGCACGGCCAACACCTATGCCATTCCCACTGCAACCCTCAGCATAAGGGCATTACAATCTGAAGGAGGGAGAGATGTAGCCAAAGTGCTACTATACTATAGCTATTCTTGGCTGGCATATTGGACCTAAAGGCTGTTCTAAGTACACCCATGCTGGGAAAGAACAAGACAGAGGATCAGGGAGCTGCAACTAACTTCATTTTGAGCCACTCCACCTCAGCTGAACCCATCAGATATTGGGTGTAGATGACAATTTAGACCATTGTGCATTTAAGTCTAACAATGCTGGGCAGCATAGCATACTAATGGCAAAACACACCTAAAATGTCACCTACGTGTAGTTCTAGGTCAGTATTTCAGGTCTGATTTACAGTACTATTTGTAAGGCAAAAGAAGAAGATAACGAACCATAAAATGTAGTATATATTGGACAGATCCTCAGCTTGTGGAAATTGTCACATGACAACTCACAGCAGCTGAGGATCCTTTGTATGTATCTATGAAGTAATATAGAGTCAGTTAGTAACTGTGGCTTAAATTCTTTTTCCTCTTTTCACATGATATGCAGGGGTTGGGTTTTTGCCCTGATGCTGAACACCCTTAACTCCAATGGAAATCAATGGAAGTTGAAGGTGCTCAGAATTTCATAGGAGAAACTTAATCTCCCAGGATCAGGCCAATGATGAATATAAAAACTGTGACATACTCACTTCAATCTCGGACAGTTTAGACCAAGTGCTGTGAGAGAAGCATCTGTAAGGTTGCTACAACCAGAAACACACAGTGACTGAAGTCTGTGGCATCCTCTACAAATTTTTACAATGCCTTCATCTGAAATTTGCTGCAACAAATAAAAAAGGTTGAAGTTTATCCTGCTATCAAGTAATTTGTCTAGGAATAAAAATAGAGCCATGAAGTATGACATCAGATCAACAATGTGCAACCATGATAAGTTGTCTATTTTCATCCACAAAACGTCAGCAGGAAATCACACACCAGGTGATAACTCTGCTTCTTTGAGACAACCACCACATAGGATTCCTGCTCACCCACATCTTTTTGTAGATTTGAGATTCTGTTCTAAGGCAGTGTGAAGCTGGGTTTTCTCCGATCTTTGGCATGGTTTTCATGTGGCAAATATTTTAATTTACAATCACATGCAGTTTGTATTTTTAGGGGAGCTTTTCCTTCCCACAAATTTAGGGATTAGCTAAGAAATGTCTAGAGGGAGTTGAGGCACTAGCAGTTAGAATGAAAGATGAGGGAGGGGTTCATGCCCAATGCCACAGACTGCCAAAAACTAAGAGCAATTACCATCTATCTTGCACTGGGGATGCAAAACCCAAGAGTGGGAATCCTATTGTATGGTATCTTCAAAGAAACAGAATTACAGGTCATCAACTATTTCTTATCCCCATTTTACAGAAGGTATGTTGAAATACAGAGATTTGCCCCCAAATTACCCAGGAAGCCTGCAGCAGACCCAGGAAAAGAACCCAGACCTCTCTTTTCCCTGTCCTTTGAGTTAATCTTTCATTATAGTGTTCTGGTTTAGCCACTCTGATAGAAAGAACTAACTTATGTTCTGATATGCCTGGTGTTGAATTTGCATGGTCATTTTCTGAAACAGGCATAATTGAAAACAGCTCCTCAATACTAGTTGCACACATGATATGAATAGTCTTCTAGGACACAATGAAGGATTATGATATTTAGAAAGATGAATTGTGTCAGTTCTTCTGGATCCTCCTTTCTGAAAGAAGTGTTTTTCCTACTTTGGTAACTTAACGTTTCCCAAATAAATTATCCTTTGTGTTAATACAAGCTCATTCCTCTTTTGATTGTCATTCCCATGTGATGAAAACAGTGATTTCTGCTGCCTTTTGAGATGACTGTGTTTATTACTTTTATGAGCCAATTATCTAGATATGTTAATATGACCTTATTTCTGAGACTAACCACTACCACAAACATTACTTTTGGTAGCCAAAAAACCCCCCAGTCTTGGAACTTAGATTAGCACAGTCTAGAAAGATGTGCATTGGTAATATACTATATTTTCCCATCTGAAAACTGAAGCAGCTTTCACGATTCTAGAATACTAGCAGATTAAAAAACAGGTACACCTCATAGCTACACCTGATGTAAATCCTCCTGGATCCACAGACAGGAGACTAGATTTTAGAGTTTCCATCTTGAATCATTTTAATTTGACAGACATATTGAACCATTTTAGACCTAATATTGGTCCTGTATCTTCCGGCATTGTAGAAAGAGTATATATCTTAAATTCTTGACTGAATGGCTTCTATTATTTTACTTGGCGCCAACTATCTAGAATTTTTCTTATTTTGGTCTTTGAAAATGATATTATTGTGACAGTAGTAAGCAGATGATTGAACTTGACTTGGTGACCACTGCAGAAGGATGGAACTCTACATTAATTTGTAAACCAAACCCCCTCTCTCTGAAATTATCCAAGATTTCACAGCACCTAGATCCTTTTCATGAAAGAGTACAATTAAATCCACAGTGCTCATAAAGATGTTTGCAATCCACAGATCATATAAATTCTGAATGCAATACCTCTTGAATATGAGGTATAATAATAATCTCCATGGGCAATGCCAGTTCACTTTATTACCATGTCAATGCCACGCTAACTTCTAAGGACCACAAAAATGAACCTGCAAATCTTGTTAGGGATGGATCGCACTTCTGAGTTTAATAAGCTCCATAGTGCTAACCTATGAACCATCTAAGCAACATGCTGCACCTGTAGCCTCTGAGAACATGTTTCATAGCAGTAAGCTATTGGGCCAGATTCTTCAAAGCAGTGCAAAACCACCAGTCCACTATGGCCCCAAAACTAACAATCAGCTTATGGAGAATTACCCCATTGTAAAGGTAATCTTCCAGTGACACAGAGTCAATGTAGGGGCTCTTATACAACTCATACTCTCAAGTACTAATACAGCAGAGAAGATGAGCAGGCATGGAATGTCATGCACTAGACTGGATCTTCAGCAGCACTTTGGGGCCCCCTGTGACTGTTGTAACCTGGTGTAAGTTAGCACAGAATTCAGACTAGTCCAGTGATCACCAACTGGTCGATCGCGATCGACTGGTCGATCCTGGAGACTCTTCCAGTTAATCGCGATTTCCGGCCGCTAAAAGTCCAGCGGTGCAGTAGAGCTGTCACTAAGGCAGGTTCCCTGCCTGCCCTGGCCCCACGCCACTCCCGGAAGCAGCCAGCACCCCCCCATGACTCCGGGGGAGAGAGGGGACAGGGGTCTCTGTGCACTGTTCCTGCCTGCAAGCACCGCCCCCGCAGCTCCCATTGGCCAGGAACAGGGAACTATGGGCAATGGGAGCTGCGGGGGTGGTGCCTGCAGAGAGGGGCAGTGCGCAGAGCCATGTACCTCACCAGGAGCCACAGGAGTGCGTTGGCCCTTTTCGGGAGCGGTGTGGGGCCGGGACAGGCAGGGAGCCTGCCTTAGCTCCAGCGCATCGCCGATCGGGAGCCACCAGAGGTCAGTGACACCCAGCAAGATCCCGCACCCCAACCACCAGCCCTGAGCCCCCTCCCGGAGCCAGCACCCTATACCCCCTACTCCACCCCGAACCGCCTCCTGCACCCCAACACACTGCCCCAGCACGGAGCCCCCTCCTGCACCTAAACTCCCTCCCAGAGCTTGCATCCCTCACCCTCTCCTGCACACCAACTCCCTGCCCCAGGCTCAACCCGGAGCCCCCTTCCACATGCCTAACCCCTTGGCCCCAGCACAGAGCCCGCACCCCATCCCAAACCCCAACCTCCTGCCCTAGCCCAGTGACACTGAGTGAGGGTGGGGGGGGGGGGGAATGAGTGACAAAGAGGGGCAGCATGGAGTGAGTGGGGCAGGGCTTTGGGGAAGGGGCGGGGTAGATCCTGGGTTGCACTTAAATTAAAAAAGTGATCTTGTGCGTAAAAAGGTTTGAGACCACTGGGCTAGTCTAACAATTGCAGAGAGACCAGCCTGCACAGAGCTACATCAAGACCAGGTAAAGCCTCCAAACTGGTGCTCCATGTAGGCTAGCCACATCCCAGGATCTGGCCCATTGTTTGGTGAAGCGTCTCAATTCCTTGAATCAGAATATTTGTTTTACCGAGTTTTACAATCTCCGTGGATGTATTATGCTACTTGAACTAAAGATATTTGATTTATGAAGCTTAGACACTATGCCATGAAACTTCTAAACACTTGTGGTGAATGCATATTCCTCCAATCAAACTTAGTTTTATAGATTTTATTTATTCTGTTTTTGAATGTAAAGCTTTTAAATTCTTTGAAGCATACCACTTGGATTAGAAAGGTTATCCCAACTCTTCAAGCAGCAGTTGCAGAATCTATACGTTCTGCAGAACTCTAGAAGTTCAAATATCCAAATTAGCTACCCAATCTTAAAAAAATAGTCCTATGCATTAAATCTTACAGAGGACAAAAAAATCAATTATGAGGGTCCCATTTTAGAAGCCAGATTGCCAAAGAATACTGAATTATTTTTGAGTTTGAATTCAGATCCCATATAGGCTGAAGAAATAGTGGAATGGTGATATCACAAAAGTTTAGACACTGAATGTTTAGCAGCTGAGCAATTGAGAGGAAGATTCTTAGTAAGACTTCTTGGGTTTTGTCTGTAGTAACATCTACCTATGTGACTAACATTTTAGATGCAGAAAGACTGTTAAAAGCTTCTATACCCTTGTCCCTTCAGTTAAGATGTTAGAGTTCACAATAAACATCCATGAGACCTCCCAGAGGTCCTCCAGCAAAATCAGACTTCTAAGGTTAAAATCAAACAGAACAACAACTTGGGGGAAAAAATTCAGGCCTTCTTTATATGGCAAATAAAAAAGGGGGAAAGCTCCATCTCCACCCTGGATCTTTAAAGAAAATAAGCATGCAAAACTTCATGAAGAAAGGGAAGAAGTAAGGATTGTAATGGAAATTGCCTCACTGTCTCACCCTGTTAGTTTTTAACTACTGCAAGACCTCTAATATAGCTTGTAATGTTTGCAGTGCTCTAAGATATTCAAGACTTTGGCATCTAGTAAGTCCACAATTTCCCATCAAACCTTAATACAAATGGCCCCATGCTGGAGTACTCATTGAGGAATAATGAATAAAACAGATTTGAAGGTTTCAGACCAAAGAGTTTTTGTGATATGCTCTTGCAATAAACAGCAGAAAACTTTTCCAAAAGTAAAAAACTACAATTTTTCATACTTCTGTAAACAAAGAATGGATGGGCCAATTAACCTCAAGTTTCTCTCTCTCTCTCTTTTTTTTTTTTTTTTTTAATTCTCTTCTCTGTAAGTAACCATTAGAAATTTCAGGCAAAAAGGAGATTTCCCCCCATCTTACAGAGTTAGAGTGGAGTAAAAATCAGGCTTATAAAATGACACCATAAAACAAATATATTTTCAGTGCACTGTGGGATGCACTGAATTAGATGAACAGCAGCAATTTCCATTCATAGGTAGATGAACAACTAAATCCCTCCATATGATGTTGAGAATGTATGCTTTTTTCTCCTGCTATCAAGGCTGTCCTGGCATAATCTAGTAGATGTAATGGTACTAGAAATTTTTTTTTTTAAATATCCAGCACACAAGAATGTGCTTAGCACCTCATAGACATGGTCTCTGCCCAAAGAACTTACAATTAAAAATAGATCACAGATGACAGACTTGGGACCTGGGAGAACAGGCATAACATAACATCAGTAAGACTGCATGGTTACTTTGATTGTATACGGTCCATAGCAGTTGACTGATTCCAGTTACTAGTTAAAAGCTAAAGCAATCTACAAATAAAAATAATGGAAAGCCCAAAGGTTCCAAATCCGCATTTAGCAGTGGAAATATTCAGCTGGTTTATGGCCTCCAGGCAGCACAGGCCATGTTCCACTCAGCTATTTTATCAACACTGTGACTGAAATATTCTGTGACTTGTAGAAATGTGCTGTCCCAACTATTCAAAAGCATAACACTTGAATTCATCAATGTCCGAAAAATGCTTTGAGATCCTTAGATAAAAGGTGCTATAAAAGTAGAATGTACTCTTTCAAAGTTTAAAATACATACTGTGCATGACTGCAAGTTCAGGATTACAAGTTCACGACAGTGATTTTGAATGTGTTTCAGTGCTTCATCTTCCAACTGTATTAATGAATAAAAAATAAATTAGCAAGGAAGGCATTAAAAGCAGCACGCTACAAATGTACACACTTTATAGTGTTAAAAAACAAAAAGACTCTGTAACAAAAACATTATCATCTAAATTCAAGGTGGTTTTCAAAATACCAAAACATAAACTGTACTCCTAAAGGATTATCTTGACACCCAAGCAGTTATGTACCTGTGTGCAACCTCTAAGAAATAGTGCTTTTAGTCCACTGCACCCTTTCACCAGTGCTTCAATACCATCCTTCGTAATCTGATCACACCAGGAAAGATTCAAATGTTCCAGATTTCTGCAACCCTCACTGGGAGAATTTAAAAAAATGCATAAAGTTAAATCCAACCTTAGAATAGTGATAACAGTGAAAAACCCAAATGAAGCATGCTGTTACAAATTCATGATGGATAACTGTGCCAGGGCTCTACAGAAAAACCATGGGACAAGACCACACATAAGCACTATACATTACACCTTTAGAAATGCTAGGTATAGTGCATATATGAAGTTGATACACAGTATTAAGTTTCAAGGAATATTGAGAAATATGTGATTTCAGTAAATGTTCTTCAAAACAGTCTTTTAACATGAATAAATATTCTTACCTTAAACTTTTCAAAGAGCTGTTTGTAATAGATACACAGGATGTCAGATCCAGATGTTTCAGCTTGGTACAGAATTTGCTAAGGCTATAACACGTGCTGCAAAACAGCAGACACACTAAAAATATCTTCAGTCACTTCTTTTTTCAAATTTCACTATCACATGGAAAAAGCCTTTCACCTACCTGTCAGTAATTTTTGTACATCCGTTTAGATTCAAATGTTCAATGTTTCTACAGTTCTGTGCAAACGTCCTAAAACAGCAATAAAAAGTTAATGAAATTTTATATGGAGCAAGTTATAATTCAGCCACTAGAGCGCACTCTCCCCTCAACCTCTTAATCTAATACAATATACAGAAACAGCCAACAACCTTGAGATGTGGGCCACAAAGTAACTACAAAGTAAATTTCAGACACAATTGTCACAAGGGCTCCTTCTTTCTTTTGCCAGAGTTCTTTTGTAAGTTTTGTCTCTGTTAACTTGCAAAACCAATGTAGCTCCCATCATTTTCCCTCAAACTTGATTTTAGGGAGACGTCTACTTCTGTTGTCTCCTAGATCTGTCCTGCTTTACACCTATTAACTCAAAACATTAATAGGAATAGAAGAGAGCAAGTATCACCACATTTGGATATTTGACTCATGTTAAGCTGCTGGGCAGAGGATCACTCCTTTTTCTGTTGTATTACTGATTCGTCAAATGGGCCACATTAGGGGACGATCCTTCCTAAGTCAAAGGGAAGTGAAGATGCCCGGCAGGCTATAGGATGAGGCCCTAAAGCAACTGGACTATCCATGCAGGTCCCCTAGGCCTATACTTTGGTCATTCATGAGCTATAATATATGCAACTGAATGAAGTACTGCCATCAGCTGGGTCTGAACTGTAAAGATGATTGTTATCACTATCATGTTAAAAACCTGTATATAACATTACCCTAATTACCTGGAGGAAATACATAAATATCATAGAATCATAGAATATCAGGGTTGGAAGGGACTTCAGGAGGTCATTCAGTCCAACCCCTTGCTCAAAGCAGGACCAATCCCCAACTAAATCATCCCAGCCAGGGCTTTATCAGGCTGCACAGATGAAAAGAAAATGTTCAGCTACACAGCATTTCAGAACAGTATTTTTATATCTAGATTTCCTCCAACTTCATGAATTTTATGAGCACAGTTGGAGGTACACACACAAAAACAGCTTTGCCTGGGGAGTTTTGCCTTGGTTAACAGATGCAACTACACACTCAGCTGGTAACAAGTTGCTGGCTCTCCAGTGTGGATTGAAAACAAGGGGGTGGGGGGAGAGAAGAAACAGCTTATAGTTATATGGTTGATAGTTTCCACTTGAATCTTCAAAATGGCTATTCCAAAGTTCAAGTATTTACTGGAGGGAAACTTACATTTATTAGACAAATGAGACATCTGTTGATTACTCTCAATATTTTTTCCATTCTGCAATAAACTGTAGGAATAGTAAACCTATTGGGAAAACCGTGTCCTGCAAAACACCTGTGTGGATTTTCTGATACAGGTACCTCAACCCAAGCAATATTTATGCATCTGACATCTCTTTCGGTGACTGGGAATTATTTTTTAACACAAGCATAGTAAAACAAAAGGGGTGAGAAAGCAGATCTGAAAACAGAACAGCATAGAAAGACAGTTAAACAGAAAGGTATTTTCAGATTATTGTATATACTCGATCATAAGTCGGTTTGTTTATAAGCCGACACCCCCCCCCCCGCCCCCGCCCAAGATGGATAAGTAAAAATGGAAAATGTTTATGACCCGTTCATAAGCCGACCCTATAATTCAGGGGCCAGCAGGATAAGCCGCTGGCAGGCTGAGATGGTTTGTTTACTTTGAGCGTCGGCAGGCACAAAGGTAAACCTAAGTAAACAAAGTGTCCCGGTGCACCAGCTGCTTACCCTGACGGGCTGGGATAGCAACTGGTGGGGAAATTTTTTGGGGGGAGAACCTGGGGGTCAGGGGAGTAAACCCTGTGACCACCCCCAACATAAACCCACCTCTAGCCTGGGACCCCCACACTCTCCCCATCCCTTATCTGGGGAAGTCCAGGGGAGGATGTCTCTGGCCTGGCTGGAGCTGCTCCGGCTGGCTGGGCAGCGCAGCCGCAGCCTGCTCCAGTGGGCCTGACCGGGCGTCACAGCTGCAGCATGTTCCAGCGGGCTGGGCCGGGCAGCACGGCCGCAGTGTGCTCTGGCGCCCGGGTGGCGCGGCCACAGCCTGCTCTGGGGGACGGGGCCGAGCGGCACGGCTGCAACCTGCCAGCCCCGGAGCTGCAGCTGCTTCGGAGGCTGGGGGGAGAGCAGCGTGGCCAGAAGCGGAGAGACTCTGGCCCCGCCTCTTCCCTTTTGGCTGTGCTGCCTCTCCTTGCTCCTTCTGTCGGGGGGAGGGGCTGTGTCCCACCTCTCTCTCTCTATATATACGCGTTCATAAGCCGACCCCCTTCTCTGGTGCTTCCCTTTTTTACTAAAAAAATTCGGCTTATGAATGAGTATATACAGTAATAATTTGAAAATGAAAGCAATCTTCCTAACTATTTCCCTAAAGAAAGCTTAGGTCACTTACTATTTACTGGATTTTCTCTTGACTACATCATCCCACCTATACTTGGAGTGTATACAGGCTACAGGCTTTTCCCACTAGTTGCTGTCACCAGTGCAGCTCCACCAATGGCAGTCACTATGGAAGCAGTAGTGTACGCAGGCCACCAGTACGTAAACCATGTCATCTAACTCTCTGTTATTTCCTGTTTGCGTCATTTACTTGAATGAGCTCATGAATATTCTGTATACCTGTTTAAATTATCTGTATAACCTCATACACCTTTTCAGCACCTGCCTGTAATCTGAACCACAAATAAACAGTTATAAATGTCAACACTGTTAGTATTCATAACAGGGAAGGGGCGGGGATGGTAGGGGACCTGATTCTCTCAACAAATCCCAACATTTGAAAAAAGACGAAACCAGCCTCAGAATTTGAAGAGACTCAGTGAAGTTATTTAAGTGCTCTTAAATGAAATTATGCCCCATCTCATTTCTCTGCTATGGGCCTCACTGCTCATCTAAATGGAAGCATACTAAGATGTCAAAGTTACACTGCAGATAATTGACGTAAGGTAAGTTATTCCAGAAGGACAAGAGCTTCTCACTGGAAAAAAAAAAAAGGAAACACTAAGGTTTCCTCTTGAGAATATTTTAGTAAACTATAAAGTTATTCAGTTTTTAAAACAGCTGTAAAGGTTAAAAAGGTTTCCAGACATCTTCATAGAGAATATTAATGTTAGTTGGGTTTAACTGTTTTTTTCCTTTCCTTTTTACTCTCTGGAAAACAAACTTTCCTTTTATAAAACATGGCTTTTTTCCTTAAAAGATGTTGTTTTGTTCCTACATGATCATTGTTGTAAGTTTTATATTTTTATTGATTCCAACATAATTTTTCATTTTAAATAGGAAATTTTTGACTAATTCCAGCATTAACTTTGTTTTATAAAGCAGAGTATGTTCTATTTGAAACAGAAAATTTGGTTGTTTCTTGCTTTTTCCCCGTACTCTTTATAAAGAAATTCTGTTAATAGTATGGGTTTTTCATTTTGAAAAAGAATGCATTGTTTCTTGCCAACTTTTTTTTTATGCTGAAAAGAAAATTTGGTTGGTTCTATATATGGCTTAGCTATTTAAAATCAACAAGGCTTCTATTGAGAAAACATGGTTTATATTTTAAGACTAGTCATGAAAAGAGAAGAAATAAACTGTTCACCACAAATTTGTTGAATACTTACACCAGAAAACTTTTTTTTTTTAGGTGCAAACAACTAGTCTGCAAAAATATGTTCCACTGTCAAGCATTTAAAATATTCAAAATCAGTAATAGCTCGGAAAACAAAAAATGATCTCTCACTGTTCTCATTACTTAATTCATTTCAAGAAAACATTAACTATTCTCTGCCCAAACTGGAATTCACATTGAGTGACTACATTAAGTCATTAAGATTTGTACAAATATGACTAAATCAAGTTGTGGATAGATTACTTACTTCAAAGCGGAGTCTCCAACACCAAGACATCCTCTCAAACTAAGTTGTCTCAGGAATCCACCACACCTTTTGGAAATATTTTCCACCACACGACCCTTAAACCAGATAAAAATAAAGTTTTAATACATGTTGTTCTGACACACCTAATATTCTAAACAAATATGAAATTTCAATGCTGAGTCCCTACCCCTGCCATCCTCCTCCAGAAGGAGATTTCTAAAGTACGTAAGGAAAAAAGTACTTGCTCACTGAAGATCTGTACCAACTCCAATTGAAGTAAATGGCCAAACTCCCGTTGACTTCAGTGGTGTTGGACTGAGCCTTCAGGCAATCTGGTGAAAAGAACTACTATTTGCTTCAGCAAAGCTCTATGGTAATATATTGCTGAAACAAAGTTTTTTGAAAAAGATACTTGTACACTTAGGCCCCAATCCTGCAAACACTGATGCACATTAGTCATCCCACTGAGTTATTACATATTTAAGACTTTGTCTACACTACAGGCGCTACAACACTGCAGCTGTGCTCCTGTAGTGCCACATAGTAGATGTTTCCTACAGCAACAGGAGGGATTTTTTCACTGTAGCTAATCCGCCTTTCCAAGCGGCAGTAGCTAGGTTGATGGAAGAATCCTTCCATTGACCTAGCCGCATCTTCTCCGGGAGTTAGGTCGGCTTAACTATTGGTCTCACACCTGTGTTCACCAAATCTGATTCTTACCATTAAGCATAGGTTTAAGTCCTCAAAGATACATATACTTTATACATCACTCTGCATTTCTAAACTTACAGGCATTTGCTCCAGAACACTATTTATTTATGTCTCTCAACTGAATGGCGTGATTCAACATGCAGACTGAAAATAGCATTATTGTTTAAAAAAATGCCCCTTAAAGAGAATTATGGTATTACACCCCTCTCTTCCACCCAGATTTTTTTTTTGGCGAGAGGAGGAGGGGGGAATACATTAGTTCAGCAGTTCTCAAACTGTGGGTCAGGACCCCAAAGTGGGTCGTGACCCTGTTTTAATGGGCCAGGGCTGCTGTTACACTTGCTGGGGTCCAGGGCTGAAGCCGAAGCCCGAGTCCCACTACCTGTGGCCGAAGCCCAAGTCCCACTGCCTGGGGACAAAGCTGCCCGGGGCTGCAGCCTTTGAGCTTCAGCTTTGGCCCCCTACCCAGGGTGACGGGGCATGGGCGGGCTCAGGCTTTGGTCCCCCCTCCTGGGGTCAGGTAGTAATTTTTGTTGTCAGAAGAGGGTCGCGGTGCAATGAAGTTTGAGAACCCCTGCATTCATTTATACCAAAAGGCAGAAGCATTACATATTGTTGGCCACACCACCACTTTGCTAAATACTTACAAAGTGGAATAATTTTAAGGGAGCAATTAAAACTTTAATAAACTATAGAAGCAAAAATAAATATAATTACAAAACTGATCATTTTATTTACTAAACAAATGTATACTTAAGTGCACAAGAAAAGCAAACATTTTTAAAAACAGAACATTTTAAAATTAGAGCAGATCAAATACACAAAGGTTTTATGTTCCTTCTCGACCTTGAAAGGAAGTTATACTGAAATACAGGCAAACACACAACTTCCCCAAATACAGTATTTTTAATATTTATTATTATTATTAACAGAATGTTTAAATTATATACGATTTCTAGAGTAAAAAAGACAAACTAAAATTGATAATACACTTCCTGAGATGCTGTGATTTTTTAAGCTAGGCTCTGATTAGTCACAACTGCTTCCTAACTGAAGCTAATTACCTCTAATGAAAAGATGAAAAAACATCACCAAAATAAACTGAATATAGTGTAGATACATAAACCATGAAAATGCAAAAATGCCAACTGTAAAATATAATTACTGAAGAAAAAGCTTCAAAACAATAATATTTCAGATTATTTAATCTAAAGTTAAAAGATGCACAAATAAAATATATTCTAAGTTTTCCAAACCCAACTGTTTTAGGAATGTTCAAAATATTACCAACTAAGTAGCATATGGTTGGCCACAGAGTTGTGAACCAATGGGCCATAATGACATGGCCCCAGAGTGCTCATTGTGTACGATGCTTAAATTGAATTATAAACCTCAAACTAAAAATTGCCTCAGGATGAAAGTTATTAAAAACTATGTTGCATCAGTTATTGATTCTGTATTGAAAATATCTTTCAGATAAGAGAAAGCCAACATATAATTCCACTTGAAATACAGTCCCACCTCATTAGTGGACACAACGCATAGTTTATGGATCTACAAATTTAAATATATCCACATGATTTTTAACACGACTAGCTATAATTAATGCCTTGTGGGACAAACTTTCTAAAATATATTCTAAAGACTTACCTGAAATTTTGCACATGAATTTTCATGACTAAACTTGCATATGTAAAAACCATATTTGTCTGCACAAATCTGGCGTGTCTAACTACCCAATCTGGATACACAAAAGCTTAGACAAGAAAACATCAGAATGACCACACTGGGTCAGACCAATAATCGATCTAGCCCTCTATCCCGTCTTTTAACAGTGGCCAATGCCCAGATGCTTCAGAAGGAATGAACAGAACAGGGCAATTATCTAGTGATTCCATCCCTTTTTGACCACTCCCACTTCTGGCTGTCAGAGGTTTAGGGACACCCACAACATAGGGTTGCATCCCTGACCATCTTGGCTAATAGCCATTGATTGGACATACCCTTCATGAACTCTAATTCTTTTTTGAATCCAGTTAAACATTTGGCCTTCACAATATCCCCTGGAAAAGAGTTCAACAGGTTGACTGTGCATTGTGTGAAGTACTTCCTTATGTTTAGTTTTAAACCTGCTGTATATTAATTTCATTGGGGGCCCCCTAGTTTTGGGGGGGTTATGTAAAGGGGTAAATAACACTTCCTTATTCACTTTCTCCAAACCATTCCTAATTGTATAGACCTCTAGCATATCCCCTCTTAGTCTCCTTTCTAAGGTGAACAGGTCATAAGAGGGGGTTCAGGGAAGATTTTCTTTCAGGATGGGGTCCGCATCAAGTATGGCCTTCAAACAACCCCTAATCTCTCCAAGCTCATCATCAGAAGCAAGCTCCCCACAGAGCGGGACACATCAACTTAAAGCGGCACCAGACCCTGCCAGAACAGCAGATGCAAAACCTGCAGACATATCTCCACAGCTACAATGATCAACACGCGCGCGCGCGCACATACACACCTTTCAAGATCCATGGGTCCCACACATCCCCATCAAAGCATTTGGTGTACCTCATACAGGGCACTAACTGCCCCAATAGCAACCATGTGTTTGAGACCAGACAATCACTATGCTCTCAAATGAACTCACACAGAAAATTGATAAAAGGTAAAAACACCGTCATCAGTGGGTGAACACTTTTCATAAAGTGATCACTCTGTACCTGACCTATCAGTCCTCATCCTCAAAGGAAACCTGCACAACACTTTCAAAAGATGAGCTTGTGAGCTTAAATTCATAACTTTGCTAGACACTAAAAATTATGGAGTGAATAGAGACACTGGATTTATGACGTATTACAACAAACTGTAACCCACTAACAACCCCCACCCCCAGCTGTGTCTCTCCCCTTCCCTTTCCTTTCCTCCCTATAACTGGAGGAGTGTTCACGGGCCTCTTCACCTTTAATGACCCTTTGAAATGTGAGTTATCTGCTTATGCTAAACAGTCTGTTCAAATACTTGTATTTGACAGTGATGCTTTGAGTCAGTTTCCCAGACCTGAAGAAGAGTTCTGTGTAAGTTTGAAAGCTTGTTTCTCTCACCAACAGAAGTTGGTCCAATAAAAGGTATTACCTCACCCATCTTCCCTCTCTAATATCCTGGGATTAACACAGCTACACAACTACTGCATTATCTAGAGTAATTTTGTACTGTCTGCAAACTTTGCCACCTCCCTATTTATGCCCTTTTCCAGAACATTTATGAGTAAGGCTGCGTGTCTGTCACAGAGGTCATGGATTCCATGACTTTCCATGACCTCTATGACTTCTGCAGCAGCCGGTATGGCTGGCTCTGGGGCCCAGCAGCAGCAGCAGTTTGGCTGTGGGAGGGGGCTGAGGGCTGGGGTAGGGGGTTGGGGTTCAGGGCAATGCTTACCTTGGGGGGCTCCCGAGAAGTGGCCACCATGTCCCTGCAACTCCTAGGCGGAGGGGCCAGGGGGCTCTACACGCTGCCCCTACTGCAGGCACCGCCCCTGCAGCTCCCATTGGCTGCTGTTACCGGCCAATGGAAGCTGCGGAGACGGCACTTGTGGCAGGGGCAGCACACAGAGCCCCCCTAGGAGCTGCAGGGACATGCCGGCTGCTTCCAGGGAGCTGTGTGGAGCCAGGTAGGAGTGGAGCCCCACCCACCCCAGCACCAGCAGGTGGTTCCGGGCCACTTCCTCCAAAACCTGCGGAGCTCCCAGACCACTCTCCCAGAGGGCCCATGGCCCCTAGCCCAAGTTTTAGTTAGGGGTATATAGTACAAGTCATGGACAGGTCATGGGCCATGAATTTTTGTTTACTGTCCGTGATCTGTCCATGACTTTTACTAAAAATATCCATGACTAAAATGGATCCTTATTTATGAGTATGGCCAAGATTTGTCATGCATATTTTAGTAAAAGTCACTGACAGGTCACGGGCAATAAAGAAAAATTCACGGAAGCCTGTGGCCAATCTGTGACTTTTACTAAAAACATGCATGACAAAATGGGGAGCTGTGGGGTCCCCACACAACCTCATAGGGGTCCCCAACTGCCTGTGGCTCCAAGCTCAGGGCACCCCTGCCGCCAACGGTGGCTGGGAACAGTGGGGCACCCTCGGCACCTGCAGTAGCTGGGAGCTTTTGGGGGACCCGCTGCCCACGGCAGCTCCGGGCTCCAGGGCACCCCCGCCTAGGAGTTGCAGGGACATGGTGGCTGGGAGCTTGGGGCCCCCACAGTTCCCAGCCACCACGGGCAGTGGAGGGCCTTGTAGCTCCCAGACGCCACGGGCTCAAGTCATGGAGGTCAAAGAATTCTAATAGATTGGTGAGGCATGATTTCCCTTTACAAAAGCCGTGTTGATTCTTCCCCAACATATCGTGTTCAGCTGTGTGTCTGATAATTCTATTCTTTTCCACAGTTTCAGTCAATTTGGTTGGCACAAGCTTAGAGGATGAATTAAGGCCCCTTTGAAAGACTATGCTGCTCACTTAGAGGTGATCTGCAAACAGAGGTGGATTAAGCTTTTGTGAGGCCCAGGGACAGAGCAAGTGGAGGCCCCCCCCATCCCTTCTGCCTGTAGCCCCCCCGCTGGGGAGCAGGGTTGGGGCACAGGGGGCTTCCCCCCACTCCCCGGCAGGAGTGCCAGGCAGGCAGAGTGGGTCAGGGTGCGGGAGCGCCCATTCTTCCGGAGCTCTCAGTTGGCCAGGGCTCCTGGGCACGGGCCCTGTTGACCCAGTGGCTAATCCACCACTGTCTGCAAATGTATTTAAAAACAGACAGGCAGTTGCAGTATTAAGAATTAAATGCCCTGAATAAAACATGAGGTATTTTGGTGCTTTAGTAGTTTAAATGTACTTTTTTTCCTGATGTTTGTTTATGAGATCAGCAAAGTGCAATTCCCTCACCATCGCCGCTAACATTCAGCACCACACCCCAGCACACACTCTTTGGCATAAGATTGATAAGTCCTTAAGACAACAGTCTGCTTATAAAGGTAAGGTAGTCTATTTTTTTTTCTGGTATTGTGTATTCAAGACCAATATGTATATTTGTTTTATACATTACAAAACAGTGTACTATCTTAACCCTATGGCAGACTCAAGTCTTCGGTATTGTTCGATGGTGTATATGATGCCAACAAGGGCATATTGTGAAGTCATACTGAGCAAAAGATCGTGTCTACAGGGACTTTACAATTTGTGGTCCTCAAACATAGTAATCCAAAAAGATGCTGTTTTGAGATGGAAAGACATCAAAAGAGCTCTATTTTTTCTTATGAGATCACTGGGCCTGGGTGGGTATCTGTTTAATATTCTATTAAAACTACTTTTTTAAAGTTTTTTAGTGTGCCTTAGATAAACAGTGAATAAATTAATTAAAAGGTAAGTTTAAATTACTATTGAAATTCAAAGTATAGCAGCCACTGTATTGTTTTAAATCTAAATGATAAAGGGATAATTTATACTGAAAATCAACCACATCCTGGGACCAGATTATAACATGGTTGTCCCAGGACATATCAAGAACACAATACTGCCTTGTAGCACATAGGCTATGCTACAAATCCATTGTATAATCAAAGAATTAGAAAAATTATACCATATGAAAAACATATGTCCAAAACCAAAAGCATAATAATCCAGTACTGTCCTTCTAAAAAACAGAATCTTCAAGCATCAGATACGTTTATCAGATAGAAAGCTCATAGTTCTAAAATACATTTATTACTGCTCAGAAATAAGAAACAAAAATATTTTCAGCCTTTTATGTGCAAATAAACAGGAGTAGCAGTTAATCCCTCCCAACCTGTAAAGATATGTTTAAATGCTTACAGGCTCTGGAATCTGTTCTCCACTTCAGTACTGATCTCCATAATAACCAATATCTATTGTTGGCTTTTAAAGTACCAAAAAGAAGCTGACAATGAAGTTTCAAAGTGCAGTTGACAGAATTTACCACTAAGTTAAATTGGTGAATTTCTATGCTTTGTATGGTTGGACAATGTTTAGCAAAATTTATCCAATGATCATCATATAGATTTTATTCATATAAGACAGGAATTTAAACATGGGGCAAGAATGCCAGAGGAGATGAGACTATTTTCTTCTGGGTTTTAATTTCTAGTATGACTCAGTAAATGTACCGTTTTTTGGGTCAATTAAGTAATTTTCCATGGGATTTGTTCCTAAATCTCTCTCTCAACACTAAAAACATTCAAAAGAGGTCATTTTTTGTTTCATGGCTTTACTAGTTTTGATACAAATCTCTTTTTATAGTCTAACACAATCATGCTTTTCTTATGTTTTAGTCCTTTTCTTGTATAGCGAGAAGGATTTTAATCCACCTGTACCTGAATTTCAGTTTTCAATTAAGAATTAAACCTATTATTTGGGTTAGGAACTGAATGGCCTGCAGAAGCAGTAATGAGCTATGGGGCAATTAAGTGGTTCGCATCCAGCCCACATCTGCGGTAACAGAAATTGTTTACCATTTTACAGCAGTTGAATAGCCTATGAAAAGTGAGGTTTTGGTCTAAATACCAACTCCTATTTAACAAGTCTCTATATTACCTTCAGAACTAAATGGCGCTCTCAGCTGGGAGGCCAGAGAGTGAATGGGCATGGAAATTAAACTACCCTCTCATCCCCAGAAGTAATTCTGAGGGTCTCAGTCAAGACTGAGGAACCTTAGAGGGACATTTTCACTGTCTATATGATACCTGTTCTATGCAGGGCTGGCTCTAACTTTTTTGCCGCCCCAAACAAAAACAAAACAAAACAAAAAACGAGTGCCGCCTCACCGTAATAACCCCCCTTCCCGAGCGCTGCCTCGCAGAAACAAAAACAAACAAAAAAAACCCTGAGCACCACCCCGCCGAAACACCCCCCCCGCCCGCCGCCCCGCCGAAACAAAACAAAACAAAAAAAACAGAGCGCTGCCCCACCACCCCAAGATTGGCCGCCCCTTAGAAAGTGCCGCCCCAAGCACGTGCTTGGTCGGCTGGTGCCTGGAGCCGGCTCTGGTTCTATGAACAGAAGTCTTGAGTCTCCAGAACAGTCAGTATCATAGAATCATGTCAATCCCATACCTTTTGTGAACAATGTGTGTACATGAATTA
>NW_020698074.1:300542-327366 GCF_002925995.2 Terrapene triunguis | reverse complement strand
ACAAGAAAGAATGACACAGGAGTTCAGTATTCACCATTACTATCTAAACACGATACCATTTCTGTAAACCTGTCTACTCTAACTGTTCAATTCTGAAGGAGATTTGCATTGGCAAGATGAACACATGTTCCAAATATCAATAAAGGCAGCTCAGGGGATGTTCTCAGGGGAGGAAAGAATATTGGTGTAAGCACAAAAATGCAGATTCTTTTCCAAAACTATTTTCTACTACAATCACTCATAAGAATATATACTAAAGTTAAAAAACATTACCTGCTCATGAGGCCATCAACATTTTTATCCTCAAAATTATGAAAATCTTAACTTGCTATCAGTATCATCTTGTACTAAAATCTTAACACTGATGGTAAATACAGCTGATGTGTTCGTGAAGAGATGATGATTATTAAAAATGATCTAAAAAATCTGACCAACATTTTCAAACTTTAAAGCTTAAATCAAGGCACCTAAACCCATAATTAGGAACCTAAATAAGTTGCCAATTTTTCAGTTCAATACCCATGGAAGTTGACAGGATCTACAAAATGCCACTTGGATACCTAATTTTTGACACCCAGGTTTTAAAAATGGTCTTTCCTGATATTCCATTATCACATTTGACCACATTCTATTTTTCAATACATACAAATATACATGAATTAAAATAGATCCATTTACCATGCAAACTCAAACAGAAGAATGAGCACCTTTGTAAGGTATGAATTGCATTTTACAAAAGCATTTTTGACAATATTTATTGTAATTGGAATACCCATTTGAAGCTCAAGGCACTTTATAAAACTAAATACCAACACCACGTGAATGGATTTGGAAGGTCTCAGATTTATACATGCTGATTTCAAAACAGTCGTCCAAAGTATTTCAGTAAATTTGCCTTCACATTCTATCTAGTCAAAAAATAAAGGGCTGTGACAAACCATTTTGTGGCACTCTTGTTTGAATGGAGAAGAGGAGGAGCGTTTTGGCTTTCATACTAGTCATTCATTTTGTCATAGGTAACATTATACAGAGATCTGGGAAGAAGTGAAGAGGAAAGGAGTTTGTAGATCCCATTACTCTGAATTGTCTAATAGTGTTTCCTAATGTTTCACTGTTTATGATGGTGCACATTAATACATCAATATTCTGTTTTAAAAGAAGGAAAGAACACAAAGGTCAAACATACAGTTAGGCTTTTATTTCTTTCTCCTCTGGCAGTTGGCCATTATTCTAGCAGAGGCAACTTTGTACAGGGAGTTGCTTTGCATTACAAGGAGAATCTTTTTAATTTGATCTTCAATTGGAGAAGTTTTTAGTTTTATCTGATGAAGTCAACTTTTCTACCATCCTTGGAAGTCAGCCAAGTTGTCCTCATGAAACAGACAATTTAAATAATGGCAATAACAGAACATATGCATCATACCTCATTTTTTCTTTACAGGCATTAATTAATGCTTGTCAGCACTTTGAAGGTATAATATGCTATGCAATTGTTAAGTATTACAGCTGATAGCATGAGATACCATTGACTTGTTTAGCTATAATTGCTATGAGTCATTTCACCAATGCCATAATTTATCCATTGCCATTATTTCTGCTTGAAATATTAAGCAAAAAGATTTCCATTCTTCTTGCTTATTTCATTCATATCATCTTGAAAAGACAATTATCTGCCTTCCGTATTATTGACCAATCTAACAGAAATTTGTTTCTGCAGATACTGATATAAATGTCTGATTCAGAGTTCATTGAAGTCAACGGAAAAGCCCTCATTAACCTCAACTAGGCTTCTGATCAGGTTCCAGACCTCTTGGAGTTGGCTAATCTCTATCCTGAATAGGGACTCCTTCTCCCACTGTGTTTGTGGAATGAATGCCAAATTAGGCAATTCCATGCCATCTTCTCAACAACAGAGTCTACGTAATTTCACCTAGCTCAAGTGCAATATATAGCAAATAAAGTCTTGGGAATAACAGCAAGAGACTCCGTGAAGTGAACAGACTCCAATGTGCTCAAGGTCAACAGTCAACCATGGCAAAAGCTGCTCTCATTTCCTCCGATTCCCCTATTTTTCTTCCTTCCCTCTGTCCAGTTCTCTCTAACCTCTCCATTTGTCTCTACCACACTTCAGCTTTAAAATGATTTTAATGACCCTTTTGACTAGAAGAGCTTTATAATTCCTAACACCAAGTAATCTCTCTTGTAGCCTTCTAATCCTGCTGTAAAATCTACATCTTTCATGAAGCCTCACAAATCTGATGCAATCACTAACAAAGTTTACAGGCCATCTTGCATCTGAATAATATATATTACATTTGTTCAAGCTCGATCTGCGTAAGAGTCCTCAGAGTAAGGGATTTGTCCTTTATGCACTTGCAAAACAATGTGTACTTTTACACTGACTCTTCCTTAGCTGACAATTCCTTACCAGAATTAGCCAGAGAGCCAGAAAAAGGACTTTGGAGTCTGAATGGGGAAAAAAAAAAAAGATTGAGAAGTACAGACTCTGACTTCTCAGCACTTAACTTGAGTGTTTTTTGTTCGTTTGTTTTAAATGTAAAATATACCCAGTAGGACAGCTGATAGACCTACAGCGCACCGGTCCTTCACAACCAGAGTTATGCAGAAGTTAATGCAGCCAGCAGGAAGATTAATTTCCTCTTAGTACTTGGGCATGGATTAGCACGGGGAGCTGGACATGAAGTTCATATTGCATAGATTCTCCTTTCTCCTGGATAGCTCCATATCTGAACCAATAGGCAGAGCTGGGTGGATAGTTCTTTACATTACTTCAACACGTCATACTGTGTAAGGTATCTGGAGTGAGAAGCTGAGCTGAACATAGGCAAAGCAGCCTCTCCTCCCAGCCCCCGAGGACTCCTCTCAACTTGGGGCCACCTGAAATCAAAGTTTCTGCAACTTGTCAAAACCAGCCCTGCATACAGTATTCATTCTCTACAAAAATAGATTTTATAGTGCTAACTTGTGCTGTGCATAGGTGCACAATTTGCTTTAAAAACAAAATAAATAAAAGTATCAAACATGTACATGCATATACCACATACTCAAATGTTGGTCTAAGAGAGCCCAAATTTGACATCTTTCTGGGCACAATGCAAGAACTATTTACTTTGATTTGTTCTAAAGAAGTGGTCTGAATTGGGACAGTATCAGTTTTCTCTGGCTGATTTGGGAATAGTTTCTTCCCCCATATTAATCTGGGTTATAATTTTTGAATGCATTTGAAAATCTGTATTGTTCTTACTCCTGGAGTGATGGCATAAACTATAAATCCAAATATCAAGACACAGCAAAAGTGAGATGTGACTGATTTAGTCAAAACACAAATATTCATAGTATATTTCAATGATATCTCTTAGGAGTACCTCTTCACTCCATGCAATGACCTCCTGACATTGTGCTACATTAAAAGGCCTACATAAACACAGAACTGCCATGACATTTGCCACCCTCAAACCTGGTTACTCTGCTTATGTATTATATCTTTTAATCCTTCATGTGTCTTGCCTATATAGAGTATAAGTTCTTAGGGTAGGGAGTATCTTTCATGTGTTTGTATAATGCCTAATATGAGATCCTGATCTGAGGTTGTTGCTAGACTACAAATAAAATATTTATTAATAATGAAGTATAAGGTCTATGTGTGAGAGATAGAGACCATCAAAGAAAGATGTAGTACAGCTATTACAAATGTGATTTCTTTTTAGGGCTGTCAAGCAATTAAAAAAATTAATCTCAATTAATCGCGCTGTTAAACAATAATAGAATACCATTTATTTAAATATTTTTGGATATTTCCTACATTTTTGAATATATTGATTTCAATTACAACACAGAATACGAAGTGTACAGTGCTCACTTTATGTTTATTTTTATTACAAATATTTGCACTTTAAAAAATGGAAGAAACAGTATTTTTCAATCAGGGCTGGCTCCAGGCACCAGTGCACCAAGCAGGTGCTTGGGGCAGCCAATGGAGAGGGGCGGCAGATCCGGCTCTTCGGCGGCGGGTCCCTCAGTCCCTCTGGGAGGGAAGGACCCGCCGCCGAATTGCCGCCGAAAAATAAAGCGGCGGCGGTAGAACTGCCACCGAAGTGCCGCCGATCGCGGCTTTTTTTTTTTTTTTTCCCGCCGCTTGGGGCAGCAAAAACGCTGGAGCCAGCCCTGTTTTCAATTCACCTCATACAAGTACTATAGTGCAATCTCTTTATCATGAAAGTTGAACTTACAAATGTAGAATTATGTACAAAAAACCTCCACTCAAAAATAAAACAATGTAAAGCTTTAGAGCCTACAAGTCCACTCAGTCGTACTTCTTGTTCAGCCCATCGCTCAGACAAACAAGTTTGTTTACATTTCCAGAAGATAATACTGCCTGCTTCTTGTTTATGTCACCTGAAAGTGAACAGGCATTTGCATGGCACTGTTGTAGCTGGCATTGCAAGATATTTACATGCCAGATGTGCTAAAGAGTCATATGTCCATACATGCTTCAACCACCATTCCAGAGGGCATGCGTCCAGGCTGATGTCAACAGCAGAAGGTTGATTTTCTTTTCTGGTGGTTTGGGTTCTGTAGTTTCCGCATCAGAGTGTTGCTCTTTTAAGACTTCTGAAAGCAAGCTCCACACCTCATCCCTCTCAGTATTTGGAAGGCACTTCAGATCCTTAAATCTTGGGTCCAGTGCTGTAGCTATCTTTAGAAATTTCACATTGGTATCTTCTTTGCATTTTGTCAAATTTGCACTGAAAGTGTTCTTAAAACGAACATGTGCTGTGTCATCATCTGAGACTGCTATAACATGAAATATATGGCAGAAAAAGGGTAAAACAGAGTCAGAGACATACAATTCTCCAACAAGGAGTTCAGTCACAAATTTAATTAACACATTTTTAACGAGTGTCATCAGCGTAGAAGCATGTCCTCTGGAATAATGGCCAAAGCATGAAGAGGCATATGAAACTTTAGCGCATCTGGCACGTAAATATCTTGCAACGCCAGTTACAACAGTGCCATGTGAATGCCTGTTCTCACTTTCAGGTGACATTGTAATTAATGTCACCTTCTTAGCTATTGGCTGAACAAGAAGCAGGACTGAGTGGACTTGTAGGCTCTAAAGTTTTACATTGTTTTGGTCTGAATGCAGTTATGTAACAAAAAATCCTACATTTGTAACTTGCACTTTCATGATAAAGAGACTGCACTTGTATGAGATGAATTGAAAAATACTATTTCTTTTATCATTTTTACAGTGCAAATATTTGTAATAATAATAATAATATAAAGTGAGCACTGTACACTTTGTATTCTGTGTTGTAATTCAAATCGATATATTTGAAAAAGTAGAAAATCATCCAAAATATTTAATAAATTTCAATTGGTATTCTATTGTTTAACAGTGCAATTAAACACGATTAATTTTTTTAATCGCGGTTAATTTTTTTGAGTTAATTGCAATTAATCGACAGCCCTAATTTTTTTCCTTTTCCTCTTAACTGATTTTTCTCTAAACTATCTTGGAAGTATGCCCAGATGCAATCCATTAACAAGTGGCAGAGGAAAAGATCAGCCATTCTTATAATTCATTACTAATCCTAGATGACCAACACAATTGTAGAGCCCTGCAAACTGTAGCTGAAGTTGTCTGGACTTTGCCCTGATCAGACAGGCCAAATCCAAAAACAGAGTTATTTCAGTTCCTTTTCTTGAGGGCCTCCCCTTCCACCACCCTCATTTTTATAAACACCCAAGGCATGGTGTCGTCTGAAAGGCAGAATGTAATACCAAAGATAATTATGATCCATCAGTAGACTCAATTATTGCTGGTGGCAGCATGCAAGTGGTATCCAAAAATATGCAGCCTAAAAATCATATTCCACTGGATTTATGGATATAATGACTGATCTAAAAGTGTTGTATGCATGTATATATACACAAATAGTTTACAAATTTTAAGTCCAATATTGAATATATGCCTCCTGATCTCTTAGGGACCACAAAATACCCTTGAAACCTCTTGAATTTTATTGTAATAACTGCTCCTATATACAAAAGATACATGTTTTTTCTTTTCCATCAACGTTTGAAGAAATCAGACAAGAAATAACAGTATTCATATAATCAGTTTCCCTGAAGAAGTGAAAATCATCTGCCAGTGGAGAGATCCCAGATTGAAAAATGAAGAGAGAGACCAGGTCCTCCTTTTTTCATTTTTTGGTAACTGCTTTAGACTTTTTGGGACATCTGGGGAAAGCTGAACATTTTTCTTTAGCCCACAGTCAGAAGTTGTAGTCTGAAAAAAAATCTTTTGTTGTTTTTTTTCTCTCTCTAAAAGGCTTGACACAATAACTTCCCAAGGGAGAGACCTTCAAAGTATATGGATATTTGAAACTCAAAACTGCCATTCACCTTTTAAGGTTTAATTTTTATGTTTACCCTGGTTATGCCATTTTCAGTACAGATGCAACTGAAAAAGCTGAAATCAGCCTTGAGTCTTACACTGTACACTCAATTTTTCCTGATAGGTGAAAATAAATATCCATTTTTATAGGGCATTGTGGATACTGTGTAGTTTGTGCCTAGTAAGCATCAAAAGCAGCTACTGTTGCTGTGCAGTGTTGGTGGGGATCCAGCTCCCTCTTCTCTTTTACTTTTTAGTTTGCTGGAAAATAACAGTTCAGAGTTCAGTTTGCAGGCAATTTGATGGGTTTATTGGGGCTAAACAAGCAAGCATATTTTGAAGCCCTTTACATTAATTGGGCTATTTTTATACGCTGATAGAGTTTTCCTCTTCCCCTCACCCAACTACAGTACTATACGCCGATAGAATCCCCTTCTTCTCCTAACCTCTAGCTTCGCACGCCGAGGGAGCTCCCTCTTCCCCTCCCTCTTCCTGGCAAACTTAATTATACTTGTACTTGTATTGCCCCTTCCCTGGCACCACCCCTTCCAATATATGGTCATGTTCCGTTCTGGGGGGTCTTTTTAAATTTATCTTTAAACTACTGATGCTGCCCTTTTTAGTGTATCCAAGAAGTAGGCCTGTTTATAACAAGCATGATGCAATGACACCATCTCACAGGAATGGCCATACTGGGTCAGACCAATGTTCCATCTAGCCCAATATCCTGCTTTCTGAAAGTAGCCAATACCAGGGGCTTCACATGGAATGAACAGGACAGGCAATCATTGAGCAATCCATCACCCATTGTCCACTCCCAGCTTCTGGCAGTCAGGGGCTAGGGACACTCAGAACATTGAGTTGCATCCCTGACCGTCTTGGCAAATAGCCACTGATGGACCTATCCCCTCCATGAAATTATCTAATTCTCTTTTGAACCCAGTTATACTTTTGGCCGTCACAACGTCCCTTGACAACGAGTTACACAGGTTGACTGTGAGTTGTGTGAAGGAAGCCAGCATCGTCTCGAGCCTGCTGGATAAGCGCATAATGCGATGTAAATGTCTGGACGGACGACTAGGTGGCAGCCTTGTAGATATCCTGGATCAGCATTTGGGCTAGGAAAGCTGCCGAAGAGGCTTGTACCTTGAATGGGCGGTTACAATCGCCAGAGGGGGTACCTTGGCCTGGTTGTACCAGTATCGGATACAGGCAGTAATCCAAGACGAGATCCTCTGGGCCAACTCTGGATGATCTTTCATCCTGTCGGCCACTGCAACAAATAACTGCGGCGACTTACGAAAAAGCTTGGTCCTCTCAATATAGAAGGCAAGCGCCCTTCTGACATCCAGAGAGTGCAACCTACGCTCCTCCTCCGACTTATGAGGTTGAGGAAAGAAGACAGGTAAGAATATGTCTTAAGTCATATCAAAATGCGAAATAACCTTGGATAGAAAGGCCAGATGTGGTCGCAGTTGGACCTTGTCCTTGTAAAACACTGTGTAGGACGGCTCCAAGGTAAATGCCTTAATCTCGAAGACCCTGTGGGCAGATGTTATTGCCACCAAGAAAGCGACCTTCCAGGAGAGGAGGAGGAGGGAGCAGGAAGCCAGAGGCTCAAAGGGTGCTCCCGTGAGTTGTGACAGCACGAGATTTAGGTCCCACGGAGGAACGGGGTCCCTGACTTGAGGGTATAGGCACTCTAGGCCCTTGAGGAACCTGGCAGTCATGGTGTGGGTGAAAACCAACCTGTTCTCGAGCAGAGGATGAAAGGCCGAAATAGAGGCCAAGTGGACCTTAACAGATGAAAGAGACAGACCCTGGAGCTTAAGATGAAGGAGGTAATCCAGGATTAAATGAAGTGAGGGCCTCTCGGATCCAATGCCTTTATCTGAAGTCCAGCATGTAAACTGTTTACATTTGGCCAGGTAGGTTGCTCTGGTAGAGGGTTTTCTGTTGCCCCGCAGGACCTGGACACCGTCTGAGCACAGCCACTCATCCGCATTCAACCATGCAGCAGCCAGGCCGTCAGATGCAGCGCTGTCAGGTTCGGATGCAACAGTCTGCCATTGTTCTGAGACTACAGGTCCGGCCAGAGCGGTAGCTGTAATGGGGCAGCCACCGAGAGCTCCAGCAACGTGCCAAACCAGTGCTGGCGCAGACAAACCGGCACTATGAGGATTACTTTCGCTCTGTCCTGCTTGATCATCATGAGGACTCTGTGAATTAATAGCACTGGAGGGAAGGTGTACATCATAGCCCCTGACCTCAGGAGCAGGAAAGTGTCCAACAGGGTGCCTCTGTCAGCCCCCCCCGAATCGAACAGAAAGCATGGCACTTTCTGTTGTGCCTGGATGCAAACAAGTCCACCTGGGGAATCCCCCACCTTTGGAAAATGATGCTAACGACCTCAAGATAGCACGAGACAAGACGGTCCCGCTGAGGTGATCTGCCAGAGAGTTCCTAGTCCCGGGGAGGTCAGCGGCCATGAGATGAATGGCATGTTGAACATAGAAAATTCCAGAGCCTGATGGCTTCTTGGCAAAGGGCTGAGGACCAGGCTCCGCCTTGCTTGTTGGTATAGAACAGGGGCGGCCAACCTGTGGCTCCGGAGCCACATGAGGCTCTTCAGAAGTTAATATGTGGCTCCTTGTATAGGCACCGACTCCAGGGCTGGGGCTACAGGCGCCAACTTTCCAATGTGCCGGGGGGTGCTCACTGTTCTGCCACAGGCCCTGCCCCCACTACACCCCTTCCCGTCCCCTCCCCTGAGCCTGCCGTGCCCTTGCTCCTCCCTCGGGGAGGGAGGAAGAGGCACTGATTGGCGGGGCTGCCAGTGGGCGGGAGGCACTGGGAGCGGGGGGAGGGGTGGAGCTGATGGGGGGCTGCTGATGTATTACTGTGGCTCTTTGGCAATGTATATTGTTAAATTCTGGCTCCTTCTCAGGTTCAGGGTGGTCACCCCTGCTCTAGAATGTCCCCCTTCACTGGGGGTGCTCACTGCTCAACCCCTGGCTCTGCCACAAGCCCTGCCCCCACTCCACCCCTTCCCACCCCCTCCCCTGAGCCTGCCGTGCCCTTGCTCCTCCCCCTCCCCCCTGAGCCTCCTGCACGCCACGAAACAGCTGATCGGGAGGTGTGGGGAAGGCTGCTGGTGGGTGGGAAGCACTGGGAGCCGGGGGGGGAGTGGGGAGCTGACGGGGGGCTGCTGGTGTATTACTGTGGCTCTTTGGCAATGTACATTGGTAAATTCTGGCTCCTCGGGCTCAGGTTGGCCATCCCTGGTATAAAACATAGCGGCGGTATTGGCCATCAGGACTTGAACCACGCTTTTATATGAGGCAGGAAAGCTTGACTGGCCAGGCTTATCGCTCTAAGCTCCTTGACATTTACGTGTAAGAAGCAATCACAACTCGACCAACAACCTTGCATGCCGAGGTCGCCCAGATGGGCTCCCCATCCCAGATCAAAAGCATCGGAAACCAGGGAGACTGACGGGGATGGGGCCACAAAGGGGACTCCCGCCAACACCGATGCGGGATCCAACCACCAAGCAAGCGATGACAGTATGTGGTCCAGAATCTTGAATACCTGCTCTATGTTGTGTCTGTTGGGGACATAGACCGACGCCAGCCATGCCTGTAGGGGCCTGAGATTTTTTCTCGTTTATCAACAGACCTAGATCACGACATGTGGAGCAAACCAGCCCAAGGTGCTGCCACACCTGATGCCAAGACCGGCTCTTGATCAGCCAGTTATCGTGGTACGGGTAAATTTGAACGCCCCGACACCTCAAGTAAGCGGCCACTGGTGCCATGCACTTTGTGAACACACTCGGGGCTGACAAGAGACCAAAGGGCAGTGCCATGAATTGGAAATGGTGCTGGCCGAACACAAAACAGGAACCAGCTGTGTCGTGGGAAAATGGAAAAATGCGTCCTTCAAGTCGAGGGCGACATACCAGTCTCCCGGATCCAGAGAGGGGATGATGGAGGCCAGGGAGATCATTCGAAACATCAAGTTCTTGAAATGCTTGTTGAGGCAACACAGGTCCAGGATGGGTCTTAGGCCCCGTTTTGCTTTCGTGATTAGGAAATATCAGGAGTAGAATCCTTTTCTTTTCATATCCCGAGGGATCTCCTCCACCACTCACAGCCTTAGGAGGTTTCCCACCTCCTGAGCGAATTGCTTGTGAGAAGGGTCCCTGAAGAGGGAGGTGGAAGGGAGGAGCAGTCAAGAACTGTAGGGTGTAGCCCAAGGGTATTGTGTTGAGCACCCAACGGTCTGATGTCACTTGCAACCATGCCAACTAGAAGGCTAGTAGGCGGTTGAGGAAAGAACAGGAGGGTGGATCCAGGTACTTGACTGGGGCACCGTCCCCGGTCGCACCTTCAAAACACCTGTCTCTGGCCCCCAGGGTGTTTCAAAGGGCCAGGTTGAGCCGGCGAGCGAGAGGATGAAGGGTGGCGGTGCTTAAACCCTTTGCCTTTGTCCTTTCTCCTGTAGGACCCCTGCTGGGAAGATCCCCAGAACCTAGATGGAGGAGGAGGCCAGAACTGCTTTCTGGCCTGCTGTGTAGTGTGGAAGCCCAGCAACCGCAGGGTGGCCCAGGAATCTTTAAGGCCATGCAGCCTTGCGTCAGTGAGCTCAGAGAAGAGCCCCACGCCCTCAAACGGGAGGTCCTGGATCATGGCCTGCATCTCTTGGGATAACCCCGAAGACTGTAGCCAAGAGCTGCGCCTCACCACCGAGACAACCATCCTGGTGGCCAAGTCAGTAGTGTCCCAGGCCATCTGGAGGGCGCCCTTCGTCACCACTTTTGCTAAAACAGTAAGGTGCTACAAACTTCATATAAAGAAAAAAAATTGCTAGAAATAATAATAAAAGGATCTCTAGAAGATTTCCAATAGTATCTAATTTTGGCTTAAACAAAATTCACCCTTTAAATAAATAATATCACCTTTGTTTTAATCAACCTTTCCTTATACTGTAAGACCATTGTCTGTATTTATAGCTCAGACACTGCTTTTAAAGAGTACAGAGCTCCACATTACAATGCCCTAAAATAATGTTTTTGCTTACTCATAAAATTAACATATACTGTAACATTAAACCTCAATATGTATAGTAACGACAGCTTTAACATCTAAAGTTCCAAAAGCTCTAACACCATATTTGAGAAAATGATTTAATACTCCATCTGATCAGTCCATCTTATGACCAAGTAAAGAGTATAGGAAATGCTGTATATATATGAAATTAATGCAGTATCAATTCTACACACAATGGAAACCCACTAAGTTAAGCAGATCAAAACTGAAATGCAGCTGTAGTCTGAAAGCTGAGCACAAAAGGCATTATAATAGGTTCCATCTCTACTGACTTTTAATGGCTTTTCAAATTTGTTCAGTTCACAAGTAAAAACACACTGGAATGCAACTAAAAAGCAGTACAGAAGCTCTCCGGGTTACGCAAACCCGACTTACACAAATCTGCACTTACGGAAAAAGTTCCATAAGTTCCATAAGCTAGAAAGCTTTTTTGTTGTTGTTTTTTGGGGGGGGGTTGCGTAATGGTTGGGTATACATTCCCAACTTATGCAAAATTCGAGTTACACAAGGTGTTCCGAAACGGAACGCTTGTGTAAGTTGGGGAGCGTCCAACTTAATCCAACTTCAGACAGGTCAGAAAAACTGAGCAGCAAAAAGTAGGTATACTTGATTTCCTACTGCTCGAAGATAGTGATTTTAGAAAAGAACCTAAAATATATTTCAAACTAAAAAATTTAGAAGTTTCCAACAGGGGTGCTGGAACAATTTTTATAGTGGGGGTGCTGAGAGCTATTGAACCGAACTGTAAACCCTGTATATAATGGAAACCACTTCAAGTCGGGGGTGCAGCAGCACCCCCATTTCCAGCACCTATGGCCTCCAGTGATATTCGTTGGGAAGCTCATGGGAATGTTTCCAAGAGGGAAACTCATTAGTTAGTACTGCCTCTAGAAAAAAAGGGATCCAAAGGAACACATTAAGGCAGAGATAAAAAACTGAAAATTCTCACAAATGCTTTCTAAAAATATAGTCATGGAACTTCTTATTAGAGGCAATCCATTTAAGTGTTACTTTTCAAAAAGGCATAAGGTGAGATCCTGTGCTGTCTCTCTAAGAGGAGCAGCCCAGAACTCACAGCCCAAGGGTAGAGGAGCTAAGGTGACTTCAAACCACCTTTGTGTCCTCACGATCCTGGGCTGTGTTGAGGGCTGGAGAGGCCCACGGTGTAACTTTAATAACCCTGAGGGCCTGTAAATTACAGCAGTCTCCCTGGGCAGTGCTATGAGCCTACTGTGGCTCACAGAACAGCTACAGCAAGCCTGTAATTTCCACAACATTTCATGTTGCAACTCATTTCATTCTTTAACTCGGATGTTAAGATTTTTGCTAAAGTTCCAGCTACTAGGATAGAACCTATCTTACCTAGATTGGTGAAAAGAGATCAGACCTGTTCTTTTCAAGGCATCAACTGGCACACAATGTAAGAGGTCGGCCGGAATGATCCATTGAGGTCAGTTGAAGGTCCCTAATATGAAGAAAAGTCTTTAATCAAGTTGTTGAATTATTTAAAGGGGGAAATTCAAAGCATAAATCTGAGGGATGTAATGCACTAGACTAAGTTATTAAACAACACTCCATAGCCAAGGTTACAGTTTGGGCACTAAAACAAATTAATTGTTTTGCACAGTGGAACTGGGCAAGGGTACCCTCTGTCACTTCTTTTTGCTGTATTGACAGAACTCTTTGCATGGATAACTAGGAACAAGAGTGGCATTCCTGGCACATAAACTAGAGGCTCTGAGAATAAATTAGCTTTATATGCTAATAATGTTTTATTGGAGACATCTGAAACCTCAGCTTTTGTTAAGCAGAAATTGTGGAGTTTTAAGGTGGTCTCCAGTTCAAGATAAATTAAGGCTCCAAAGTGATGGAACTAGGCCTTGACCAGTGAACTCAAAGATTCTTAAGTTTAAATTTAAATGGGCAAAGTAAAACAAATATAGAGCTTATGTACCTGGCAGTGATCTATTTGATATCAATTTTTCTACCCCTTGTAATACAGTTTAAAAGTATCTCATCAATTGTAACTTTCTCTCCAGTATTTGTAGGATCACAGCAATCAAAATGCTTACAGCTAGATACCTAGCAATCCTGTCACCCACGGTCTGTTTTTTCTTTCACCCAAAATTCCCATAAAACTACTATAAGAGTTTCCCTCTATAGTAATACAAAATTGATGAAAAAAAATGTTTGTAGTTACCTCATCTACACTGAGTATGTGTTGACATTAAAAAAAAGGTGATGTTTCAGTGGTATCTTTCTTCCTCTCAAATAAAAAAACATGTATTTAAAGTACCTATGATGCCTGTTAGAAACTGCATGAGGAAACATAACTTTCTCCATAGCTGGTGGGACGATTCAAAGATGGCCAATTTCTCGTTGTGTATCTTAGATTAAACTTCTGAAACCACTTGATCTAGACTGTCCACCGAGTTCTCTTTCAAACTCCGGTAGGAAAAGAGCCCACTTACTGAAAAACTATTCCAGACTAATTTCTTATCTTCTGGTTGGGGAAAGATTATCTTTAACTGAATACTGGAAAAAAAGAAAAGAGCCCCCCAATATTAATTGAGTTAGAAGGGTCTGAGATACATGGAGAAACTCAGATATGAAAATAACTAGGATTTTTTTTTAAATCATCAGGCTTCTGTTAGACTATGAATAAAATAATCCCTCAAAAATCCATGAGGACAAATACAAACGCTTCACTTTATTATGATATATATATTAGGGCTGTCTAGCAATTAAAAAAATTAACCACGATTAATCGTGCTGTTAAACAATAACAGAATAACATTTATTTAAATATTTTTGGATGTTTTCTACATTTTCAACTATATTGATTTCTATTACAACACAGAATACAAAGTGTACAGTGCTCACTTTATATTTACTTTTGATTACAAATATTTGCACTGTAAAAAACAAAAGAAATAGTATTTTTCAGTTCACCTAATACAAGTACTGTAGTGCAACATCTTTATCATGAAAGTTGAATTTACAAATGTAGAATTATGTACAACAAAAACTGCATTCAAAAGAACAATGTAAAACTTTAGAGCCTACGAGTCCACTCAGTCGTACTTCTTGTTCAGCCATCACTCAGTGACACACAAGTTTGTTTACATTTGCAGAAGATAATGCTTCCTGCTTCTTGTTTACGTCACCTGAAAGTGAGAATGGGCATTTGCATGGCACTGTTGTAGCCGGCATTACAAGATATTTACATGCCAGATGCGCTAAAGATTCATATGTCCCTTGATGCTTCAACCACCATTCCAGGGGACATGTGTCCATGCTGATGATGGGTTCTGCTCGATAAAAATTCAAAGCAGTGCAGACCGACGCATGTTCATTTTCATCATCTGAGTCAAATGCAACCAGAAAAAGGTTGATTTTCTTTTTTGGTGGTTCAGGTTCTGTAGTTTCCACATCAGAGTGTTGCTCTTTTAAGACTTCTGAAAGCATGCTCCACAACCCATCCTGATCAGATTCTGGAAGTTACTTCAGATTCTTAAATCTTGGATTGAGTGCTGTAGCCATCTTTAGAAATCTCACATTGGTACCTTCTTTGCGTTTTGTCAAATCTGCTGTGAAAGTGTTCTTAAAACGAACAACATGCTGGGTCATCATCTGAGACTGCTATAACATGAAATATATGGCAGAATGCAGGTAAAACAGAACAGGAGACAAACAATTCTCCCCCAAGGAGTTCAGTCACAAATTTAATTAACATGTTATTTTTTTAATGAGCATTATCAGCATGGAAGCATGCCCTCTGGAATGATGGCTGGAGTATGAAGAGGCATATGAATCTTTAGCATATCTGGAATGTAAATATCTTGCAATGCCAGCTGTAACAATGCCATACGAACGCCTGTTCTCACTTTCAGGTGACATTGTAATTAAGAAGTGGGCAGCATTATCTCCCGTAAATGTAAACAAACTTGTTTCTCTTAGCAAAGTAGGACTGAGTGGACTTGTAGGCTCTAAAGTTTTACATTGTTTTGTTTTGAGTGAAGCTATGTAACAAAAAAACCTACATTTATAAGTTGCACTTTCATGATAAAGAGACTGCACTACAGTACTTGTATGAAATGAATTGAAAAATATCATTTTTTATCATTTTTACAGTGCAAATATTTGTAATAAAAAATAATATAAAGTGAGCACTGTACACTTCGTATTCTGTGTTGTAATTGAAATAAATATATTTTAAAATGTAGAAAAACATCCAAAAATATTTAATAAATTTCAATTGGTATTCTATTGTTTAACAGTGCGATTAATTTCAATTAATTTTTTTAATCGTGATTAATTTTTTGAGTTAATTGCGTGAGTTAACTGCGATTAATCGACAGCCCTATTTTATTTTTATATATATATATTGTGGCAAAGTACCTCCTTCTCCTCTGCAGACTCAGTTCTTTTTAGCCTTGAAGACCCAGGCTTGGGCAAAGCAAAACCCTGTAGGTAGCACAGGGGCTGGCTATTCCTTCCCTCAGTCAGCTCCCTGTGTTTGTTTGTCTTCCCCTCTGGGGACAGAGTGCGGCCTTCCTTGCTGGAAGGGTTCAGAGCCTTGCTGCTCCTAACTTACTAGCAGCTTCCCTGGTTCTCTCACTCTCTCTCCCCCCCCTTCCACACCGGGGAGGGTTTAAAAAGGTCCCAAGCAGTTGGAGCCAGCTGAACCTAATTAGTTCCCTAGTAACCCCTTGCCCAGCTGAACCTTATTTCCCCATGGTTCTCTCTCTTCAGTGGCTTGGGAGAGGCCTTTTTAACCCCCTGGGACTGATTACTACCCCCCTTTGTAGCTGTTTGTCCTGGGTTTGCCACATATTTCCCCCCCCCCCCCGCTCAACACTACGGGGTTGGGCTACTTGGGTTGGAAAGCAGTGCACTCTTGACAGGCCATCCGCATTGCCATGTTGGGTTCCAGACCTATGTCGTACTGTGAAGTGGAAGGGTTGAAGCGACAGGAACCATCTTGTTACTCTCGTGTTTTTGTCCTTGTTTTGGTGCATCCACTGTAAAGGGGCATGGTCCGTGACAAGGGTAAATCTCCGTCCAAGTAGATAGTAGCGGAGGCTTTCTATGGCCCATTTCACAGCCAGGCATTCCTTTTCCACCACGGCATATTTCCGTTCCCTAGGTAGGAGCTTTCTACTGAGGAAGAGGACGGGGTGTTCATCATCTCCGACCATTTGGGAAAGCACCGCTCCCAGCCCTACTTCAGAGGCGTCGGTTTGTAGGATAAACTCCTTCCCCCAGTCTGGGGCTACTAGTATGGGGTCTGTGCAGAGGGCCGTCCTCAGATCCACAAAAGCGCCTTCGGCTGCAGCAGACCATTTTACTATGTCAGGGCCCCGAGCTTTTGTTAGGTCCGTTAATGGGCATGCCCTGGTGGCGAAGTGGGGAATGAACCGCCTATAGTACCCCATTAGTCCCAGGAATGCTCTGACCTGTTTCTTCCGGAGTGGGCGGGGCCACTTCTGTATAGCTTCTAACTTGTTGAGCTGGGGCTTCACCACGCCCCTCCCCACTATATACCCAAGGTACTTGGCCTCAGCTAACCCGATCGAACATTTGGAGGGATTGGCCGTCAGCCCTGCCTTCCTCAGGGTGTCCAGGACCGCTTCCACCTTCTCCACGTGCGTCTCCCAGTCGGGGCTATATATGATGACGTCATCGAGATAGGCTGCCGCATACTTTCCATGGGGTCACAATAGTTTGTCCATTAACCGTTGGAAAGTAGCGGGAGCCCCATGCAACCCAAAGGGGAGAACCGTGTACTGATATAGTCCTTCTGGAGTTGCAAAGGCTGTCTTCTCCTTGTCGGCCTTGGCCAGGGGGATCTGCCAATAGCCCTTGGTAAGGTCAAGGGTAGACATAAACCGTGCCTTTCCCAATCTGTCAATCAGCTCATCTATCCTGGGTATAGGGTAGGCATCAAATTGGGACACCTCATTGAGTTTGCGGAAGTCATTGCAGAACCTCATACTGCCGTCCGGCTTAGGCACTAAAACCACGGGACTGGACCATTGGCTATGAGATTCTTCAATGACTCCCAAGGCCAGCATTTTCCTGACCTCTGTCCTAATCTCTTCTCTCTTGGCCTCTGGGATCCGGTATGGCTTAACGTTCACCTTCACTCCAGGCTCCGTGAGGATGTGATGGTGAACCTCCGTAATCCTGCCCGGCTTTTCGGAGAACACATCCTGGTTGCGTTCGATCAGGCTGATCACTTCTGATCGTTGTTCCGGAGTCAACTCCGGAGATATCCCCACCAGGTCGGGCTGGTTGCTTTTAGGGGATGGCGCCCCCAGCGCAACCACCGGAGCTTCTCTATCCTGCCAAGGTTTCAGCAGATTTATATGGTAGATCTGTTCCAGCTTCTGGCGGCCCGGCTGTCGGACCTTATATTCGACTTCTCCTACCGCTTCTATTACCTCGTACGGCCCCTGCCACCTGGCCAGGAGCTTGCTCTCGGCCGTGGGTATGAGCACCATCACCCGGTCCCCCACCTGGAACTTCCGGCTCGTTGCTTGGCGATTGTAGTTTGCCCGTTGTGCCCCTTGGGCCTTCTCCATGTGTTCGCGCACAAGGGGGGCGACTTGGGCTATTCTGTCTTTCATCTGCAGCACATGTTCAACCACATTTCTCCCAGGGTTCGGCTGTTCTTCCCAGTCTTCTTTAGCCAGGTCCAGTATGCCCCTGGGGTGGCAACCATATAACAGCTCGAAGGGGGAGAATCCAGTGGAAGCCTGAGGAACCTCCCATACGGCAAACAGCAAGTAAGGCAGCAGGGCGTCCCAGTCTTTCCCGTCCCGACTAATCACTTTCCGTAACAGGTTCTTCAATGTCCTATTAAAGCGTTCGACCAGGCCATCGGTCTGGGGATGGTAGACCGATGTTCTAAGGGTCCGTATGTGGAGCATTGTACATAGGTCCTTCATCAGCTTAGACACAAAGGGGGTCCCTTGGTCCATCAGGATCTTCTTAGGTATTCCTACTCTGGAAAAAATCTGGACTAATTCTTTCGCTATGGTCTTGGAAGTGGTATTCCGTAGGGGTACGGCCTCGGGGTATCAGGTGGCATAATCTAGTACTACCAGAATGTATTGATGGCCCCGGGCTGACTTTTCCAATGGCCCCACTATGTCCATAGCTATACGCTCAAATGGGACCTCGATAATTGGCAGAGGTACCAGAGGGGCCCTTAAGTGTGGTCGGGGCCCATGTATCTGGCATTCTGGACATGATGTGCAATATCGCCGGACCGCTGCAAAAATGCCAGGCCAAAAAAACCTCTGTAGAATTCGATCCAGGGTCTTATCTACCCCTAGATGGCCCCCGAACAGATGGCTGTGGGCCAGATCCATTACGGCTCTTTGATGCTTCCGTGGGACCAAGAGTTGTTGTATGACTTGCTCTTGGACCCGGACTACTCTGTATAGCAGGTCATTCTTAATCATATAATATGGCCCCAGGCCCTTAACTCTCCCCTCCACAGGCACCCCATTTACCTTGACTACTTCTTTGAGAATATTGTGGTATATCGGATCATTGGCCTGATCCTGACCAAAATTCCCGCGTGCAGTCCCCATTTGTCCAAACTCGGGGGGGGGGGTCTACCTCCGTCTCCCCCTCAGGGAAAGCCCCTGGGGAACCAGGTCAGGCGATAGGGTTGTTGATCGCCGACCCCGTCCCACTGTCAGTCGGGCCCCTTCTTTCCCCTACAAGCGTAGACTTCTGGCACTGGGTCAGGACCCTCGGCCCCCTCCTCTTATCCGCCCTCCGTTCCCTCCTAGTCTTCCTGGACTTCCCCGGCGGGGAGAACAAATCCTGGCTAAATTCATGGAAGGCCGGGGGAGGGTTAACGATCCAGGCCACACCCTGAGTCCCAGGGTCATTATTTTCTTCTACCTCCTCCCCAGGGAGTAGGCTATCAAACCCCGGGAAGTCTCGTCCGATAAGGACAGGGTAGGGGAGTTTTGGAACTACTCCCACCGTCAACCTAGTGGGGTTTCCGAGAACTTCTATTTTTACGGGGATGGTTGGATCATAGTTGACATCCCCATGTACACAGAATATTCCCGAGCGTTTAGCCCGGGATAGTTGGTCCTGCCCGACCAGCTTCCCCGAGACTAACGTGATTGCACTTCCCAAGTCTACTAAGGCTGTGGTCTTTATACCATTCATCTTAACTGGCCTAGTGTATCTATGAGGGACCATCACAACCGCGACTAGACTTATTAGATCACATGGTCCCCCTATATCCCCCAGTTCGCATTGCATAAGCTCTCCCAGATTCGGGCATTGGGCAGCGATATGCCCCAATTCGCCACAGGCATAACATCGGTACCCCGCTCGGGGCAGCCCCCTATTTTTCGGGCTGGTGGGCTTTATCTCTCGAGTCTTTCTCCCCCAGTCCTCAAGTCTCTCCGGGACCGATGGCTGCTCTTCCGCCTCCTTCCTCCCCTCCATGGTCCGGCCTGGCGCTAGGGCAAACCGGGGCCTCGGTGCAGAGACTGGTCTCTGATTCTGGCGCCTTCCTTCCCCGGTGGTCCGAGAAAGTTCTTGGACTGCTAAGTGTCTCTCCACGAGGGCAACTAGCTCATCATACGAGGAGGGATCATTTTGGCGGACCCACCCTCGTACGCCCGGCGGCAACCCCCTCATGTACCTGTCCAACACCAGGATTTCCACTACCTTCTCCGGCTCATGGGTCTCAGGGCGGAGCCACTTCCGGGCGAGGTGGATCAAGTCAAATAGCTGGGACCTCGGAGCTTTGTCGTCCCGGTACTTCCACCCGTGGAAGCGCTGGGCCCTTATGGCCGGCGTCACCCCTGACCTCACCAAGATTTCCGCCTTCAGCTGGGGGTATTCCATAGCGGCTTCTGTGGTCATATCGAAATAGGCCTTCTGAGCCTCCCCACACAGGAATGGAGCCAGGATGCCTGCCCACTGGTCTTGGGGCCAGGCCTCCCGCAGTGCCGTCCTCTCGAATGCAAGGAGATACGTCTCTATATCGTCATCCGTTGTCATCTTCTGTAAATAGTTGCTTGCGCGTAGCGGCCGGGTCCCCTGGGGCCCGTGTGTCAGCGTGGTCAGGGCTTTCAACCGGTTCACTACTTCATTCAGGGTGGCTCGATCTTGGGCTGCCTGGCTCATCAGCAATTGGTTTGTCTCCTGTTGGACCCGTACTGACTCTTGCTGGGCTGTCATCTGTACTCTGGTAGCCTCTTGTTGGGCAGCAGTGGCCTGAATCAATGCCTTCACTACGTCCTACATTTTTTTTTTTTTTTTTGGTGATTTACCTTGCCCTAAGACGGCTTGCCACAGCGCCTCACTGCATCCCACTTCTGACACCACGTGTGGCAAAGTACCTCCTTCTCCTCGGCAGGCTCAGTCCTTTTTAGCCTTGGAGACCCAGGCTTGGGCAAAGCAAAACCCTGTAGGTAGCACAGGGGCTGGCTATTCCTTCCCTCAGTCAGCTCCCTGTGTTTGTTTGTCTTCCCCTCTGGGGACAGAGTGCAGCCTTCCTTGCTGGAAGGGTTCAGAGCCTTGCTGCTCCTAACTTACTGGCAGCTTCCCTGGTTCTCTCACTCTCTCCCCCCCCCCCCTTCCACGCCGGGGAGGGTTTAAAAAGGTCCCAAGCAGTTGGAGCCAGCTGAACCTAATTAGTTCCCTAGTAACCCCTTGCCAGCTGGTTCTCTCTCTTCAATGGCTTGGGAGAGGCCTTTTTAACCCCCTGGGACTGATTACTACCCCCCTTTGTAGCTCTTTGTCCTGGGTTTGCCACTATATATATATATATATATATATATATATATATATATACATACACACACATACACACACACACACACATATACATATACATACACACACATATATATACACACTTCTCCTGTTAAGTCAGTAGATTCCACATTTGTGTTTGATTTCTCGTTTTCATACCTGTTACATTTTATAGATCTGTATTGTGTCTCTCATTCTGCTCCAGCATTTTATTTCTTAAAAAAAAACTAAAAATAAAAGGAATAAAAAGCTGCTGACTTGCTTAAATGACCAAAAAAAAGCGCACACTGCTTTTTATTCCTGTTAGGCCTGTAGAGCCAACAAAGATAAGAAAGTGAGCTGCATCATCAACAGAATTGTAAAGTAGGGTCTGCTTTACCCTGCAGAACCTTTATCATCAGTGATAAAAAAAAACCAGCTTGATTCATGGAGCCTAGGTAGAATTTTCAAGACTCGCAGTTAGAAAAAACTTTACTTGTTAACTGAGCATATTTAACCAAAATAACAGAAAATAAATATGGATCTCTACAATTTTAGTTTTACTTTTCAGAATAGACATAGGATTAAACATAGAATTTTGAGTAAATCAATGTTTTTTCAATACCTGATGTGTCAGTTTTTCATTTCCATATATTTCTTTTTATTCATTTTGATTTCTGATTTAATATCAAGATTTGTTAGTACCATGTGTGAAGTGTTTTTACAATAAGAATCCAAGAAAAAAAAGGGGGGGGGGCACGAATTGCTAAGCATTAATTCAGGGGTAGGCAACCTGCGGCACGCGAGCTGATTTTCAGTGGCACTCACACTGCCTGGGTCCTGGCCACCTGTCTGGGGGGCTCTGCATTTTAATTTATTTTTAAATGAAGCTTCTTAAACATTTTAAAAACCTTATTTACTTTACATACAACAATAGTTTAGTTATATATTATAGACTTATAGAAAGAGACCTTCTAAAAATGTTTAAATGTATTACTGGCACGTGAAACCTTAAATTAGAGTGAATAAATGAAGACTCGGCATACCACTTCTGAAAGGTTGCCGACCACTGGCCTATACGCTAATACTAGGAACATGGATAACAAATAGTAGGAATGGGAATTGATCATTCATGAGCATAAATTTGATCTAGCTGGTATTACTGAAACCAGGTGCGGTGATTCACACAACTGAAAAGTTAAAATCAATGGTTATAACCTATTTAGGAAGGACCGAGTGGGCAATAGAGGAGGAGAAGTTGCACTCTACATCAAAAATGGCCTTATTTGTTTGCGAGTCACAGATAACTCAGAAGAAAATCATCTTGAATGCTTATGGATCCATGTACTAACAAATAAACCAGAAGAGGGGATACTAGTTGGTGTCTACTACAGACCATCAAATCACACTTAGAAACAAGATGACCACTTCGTATCTACAATGTGTACAAAAAAAACTGAGATCATGTGGAACTTCAATTTGAGTGATATATGCTGGAGGTCTCATGCTGCCAGTACTAAAACACCCTTGGAATTTCTAAACATTATAGATGACAATTTCCCCCGTGTTGGCTGCCTTCCCAACTCAAAGTGATGCAGCCACCACAGGGGAATTCTACATTAGACCTTGTCCTAACACATGAAGAGGAATCGATCACAGAACTAAAACTTAATGGTAGCTTAGGTACAAGTGATCATAACTTGATCACACTTATAATGTGCAAGCAGAATAAAATCCAGACCAGTAATATACATACTCGGTGCTTTAACAGAGCCAATTTCACAAAGCTGAAAACAATTATGAGCCAAATCAGCTGGCAGGAAGAATGTAATCAGAAAAATGTGAATAATAATTGGGAATCATTAAGAACACCTTACTAGATGCCCCAAAAGCCACAATTCCACAACTGTGGGAAAAGGGTGTACTGGTTAAAAAACTAAACTGGTTTATAGGGGAAATGAAGGTAGCTTTCTGTGCGTGTGTATACACACATACATACATATGCATACACAAAATGGAAGAAATAGAAAGTTGATAGTAATGAATATAAATCAGAGGTTACAAATTGTAGAAAATGTATATGAGAAGCCAACGGACACATGGAGAAATTTATGGCCAGCAGAATTAAGGACAATAAGGAGTTTTTAAATATATTAGGAATGAAAAGAATCCTGACAATGGTATTGGTCCATTGCTAGATGAAAATGGTAGAATTATCAATAATAATTCAGAAAAGGCAGAGGTATTCAATAAATACAGTATTTCTGTTCTGTATTTAGGGAAAAACAGATGATGCAGTCTCATTATATGGTGAAAACTCTCTTTCCATTCCACAGGCATCTCTAGAGGATGTTAAGCAGAAACTACTAAAGTTAGACTTTTTTAAATCACCAGGTCCAGATAACTTGCATTCAAGAATTTTAAAAGAGCTGGCTGAGGAATACACTGGACAGGTAATGTTGATTATCAGTAAATCTTGGAGCACTGGGGAAGTTCCGGAAGTCTGAAAGAAAGCTATTGTTGTGCCAATTTTCTAAAAGAGTAATCAGGATGACCCGGGTAATTATAAGTCTGTCAGCCTTACATTGATCCCAGGCAAGATAATTGAGCGGCTGATATGAGCCTCAATTAATAATGAACTAAAGGAGGCTAATGTAATTAATGCAAATCAACATGGGTTTATGTTAAATAGAGCCTGTCAAACTAACTTGATATCTTTTTTAGACAAGATTACAAGTTTGGTTGATAAAGGTAATAGTGATGATGTAATATACTTAGACTTCTGTAAGTTGTTTGACTTGGTGATATGTGATATTTTGATTAAAAACTAGAATGATACAAAATTAACATAGCACACATTAAATAGGTTAAAAACTGGATAACTGATAGGTTTCAAAATGTAACTGTAAACGGGGAATTGTCATCGAGCAGGTCTCTTTCCAGTGGGGTCTCACAGGGATCTGTTCTTGGCCCTACACTATCTAACCATTTTTATTAATGGCCTGGAAGAAAACAAAATCACAGATAAAGTTTGCAGATAACACACAAATTGGGGGAGAAGTAAATAATGTAGAGGACAGATCAGTGATTCAGAGAAATCTAGATTGCTTGGTAAACTGAGTGCAAGCAAACTGTGTGTGTTTTAATATGGCTAAGTGGAAATGATATATATCTGGCAACAAAGAATGTAGGCCATACTTACAGGATGGGGGACTCGATCCTGGGAAGCAGTGACTCTGAAAAAGATTTGAGGGTTGTGGGGGATAATCAGCAGAACATAAGCTCCTAGTCTGATGCTACGGCCAAAAGAGCTAATGCAATTTTAGGATGCATAAATAGGAATCTCGAGTAGGAGTAAAGAGGTTATTTTACCTCTGTACTTGGCACTACTGTGACTGCTGCTGGAACACTGTGTCTGGTTCCACTGTCCACAATTCAAGAAGGATGTTGATACATTGGAGAGTGTTCAGAGGAGAGGCACGAGAATTATTAAAGGATTAGAAAATATGCCTTATAGTGTGATTTAAGGTGGTTAATCTATAAGAAGGAGAAAATTCAGGGGCAACTTTGATCACAGTCTATAAGTACGCACATGGGGAACAAATATTTAACAATGGGCTCTTCAGTCTAACAGAAAGGTATAGCATGATCAATGACCGGAAGCTGAAGCTAGATAAATTCAGACTGGAAATAAGGCATAATTTTTTAATCGTGCGCGTAATTAACCATTGGAACAATCCACCAACAGTTGTGGTGGATTCTCCATCACTGACAATATTTAAATCAAGATTGGCTGTTTTACTAAAAGATTTGCTCTAGGAATTATTTTGGGGAAGTTCTATGGCCTGTGTTATAAAGAAGGTCAGACTAGATGATCACAGTGGTCCCTTCTGGCCTTAGAATCTATGAATCTATGTTTATCCAGAATCACAGAATATCAGGGTTGGAAGGGACCTCAGGAGGTCATCTAGTCTAACCCCCTGCTCAAAGCAGGACCAATCCCCAACTAAATCATCCCAGCCAGGGTTTTGTCAAGCCGGGCCTTAAAAACCTCTAAGAAAGGAGATTCCACCACCTCCCTAGGTAACCCATTCCAGTGCTTCACCACCCTCCTAATGAAAAAGTTTTTCCTAATATCCAACCTAAACCTCCCCCACTGCAACTTGAGACCATTACTCCTTGTTCTGTCATCTGCTACCACTGAGAACAGCCTAGATCCATCCTCTTTGGAACCCCCTTTCAGGCAGTTGAAAGCAGCTATCAAATCCCCCCTCATTCTTCTCTTTTGCAGACTAAATAATCCCAGTTCCCTTAGTCTCTCCTCATAAATCATGTGCTCCAGCCCCCTAATCATTTTTGTTGCCTGTTGCTGGACTCTTCCCAATTTTTCCACATTCTTCTTGTAGTGTGGGGCCCAAAACTGGACACAGTACTCCAGATGAGGCCTCACCAATGCCGAACAGAGGGGAATGATCACGTCCCTCGATCTGCTGGCAATGCTCCTACTTATACAGCCCAAAATGCTGTTAGCCTTCTTGGCAACAACGGCACACTGTTGACTCATATCCAGCTTCTCGTACACTGTAACCCCTGCAGAACTGCTGCCTAGCCACTCAGTCCCTAGTCTGTAGCAGTGTATGGGATTCTTCCGTCCTAAGTGCAGGACTCTGCTCTTGTCATTGTTGAACCTCATCAGATTTCTTTTGGCCCAATCCTCTAATTTGTCTAGTCCCTCTGCATCCTATCCCTACCCTCCAACGTCCCTCGATCTGCTGGCAATGCTCCTACTTATACAGCCCAAAATGCCATTAGCCTCAATTACTTTGAAAGGCATCCTCTCCTGTATACATATGTATATGTCAATACTCTTTCAAAAAAGGCCTTTCAAAGCAAGTCCATTGTTTGTTTCTGGGGCTGTGTGTTTTCAGTCTTATTACAACGTCAGCACTTCAAATAATATAAACTTTTTTTCCCAAAAATCTTTGTCACCTCTCTTTTCTTGCCAAAATTATAAGTAATAGACATGCATTCTTTTTCAATCATATACTGTTATATTCATTGTGTTAAATACACATCACATTTTACAAATATTTTCAAAAACAGTTTTCACAAGACTGTACTATAACTACACTATTTCAAGTGATTAATTTCTAATGCTTTAATTAAAATTTTAGCTTAAGACTAAAAAAAAATCCTTTCATTTTTCCAGCAATTTACATTTACTATTACCAGCAGAAAAACACCTCCTGTAATTAACAATTTAGAGGTCTTTAATTCCTTCTTGAGCATTAGCAGTTGAAGGTTGTGCCATCTCAATAGAAAAGTAGTTGTGTCTAGATTTACAATAATGTCTTGGATTTGACTTATAACTTCTGTCATTATCCTTTGGGGTTAAGAAACCTATTTCTCAGATTGCCCCTATATTAGAGTAACTGATAAATTGAATAATCAAATAATGCTTTACCAGAAAGAAAGAAAGAAAGAAAGAAAGAAAGAAAGAAAGAAAGAAAGA
>NW_020698074.1:288103-300532 GCF_002925995.2 Terrapene triunguis | reverse complement strand
GAAAGAAAGAAAGAAAGAAAGAAAGAAAGAAAGAAAGAAAGAAAGAACTGCAGTTGTATGAAGATACTTTTTAAATTAGATATTAAGTACCTCTCTGATATTCTTACTCAATTATGCAATTAAACATTTATTCAACCTTTCACTTTTCATAATATATATGTAGCTGACCAGGCCATGGGCAGTCAGGCATAGCGATGGAAACAAGAGTTCTGCCTACCGGTTAACAGCTAGATCCAAGGTAGGCAGAGTCCAGGAAACGAGCCAAGGATCAGTACCAAAGAGACAGAAGCCACATGCCAGAGCCAGAGGGTAAACCGGAGTCCTAAGCCAGAGGCAGAGCCAGGGATCAATACCAGAGAGACAGAAGCTGAATGCCAGAATTAGAGGATAAGAATCATAAGCCAGAAGTCTGAGGCCAGAGTGGAGCAGGGACTGAACAATAGCAAGCACAGCTGTGGACCTGGTATGTGTTCAGCAGCTGCTGGTCTGCTGTGGGGGGCTAGGCTTATAAGCAGGGCTGATAAACCAGCAACCAATCGGGGCTGTGGCCACTGTCAGGTCCAAAGCACCACAGGGCTCACTAACTGCGCTGTTAGACAATCAGTCAGGCAGCAGGCCAGCAGCTGGTCCTAGCTGATCTGGTCCCCAACAATACAATAGCACAAGGAAAAGAGTGGCCCTGGCCCAGTGGCAAACTAACACTGCAACAACTGACATATGTGGTAATTTTTCTTTTGGCTTGGACAATGGCACTAAGCAGCAATTAACATTTATAAAAGCAGCCTGTTTTCTTTGTAGAATAAGTCTACTCAAATATCGGTTTTAAGATCGTAATGTCATTAAACCAGAAAAAGTACACAAAGTAGACCACTCTCCACATAGATCAGCCTCCTTCCCACCTGGAATTGAAACAATGATATCCCTCCATACAAATAATGTCTTCTTGGAGACACCCATTCCCTCCAGACAGGGGCGGCTACAGGCACCAGTGCAGCAAGCGTGTGCCTGGGGCGGCAAGCCGTGGGGGGCGGCCTGCCGGTCCCTGTGAGGGCGGCAGTCAGGCTGCCTTCAGCGGCATGCCTGTGGGAGGTCCGCCGGTCCCGCGGATTCGGCGTCAATTTGGTGGCGGGGATGCCTAAGGCGCGGCACCAGCGAACCTCCCACAGGCATGCTGCTGAATCCGCGTTACCAGCGGATCGCCCGCAGGCGCGCCACCTCAAGCCGCCTGACTGCCGTGCTTGGGGCGGCAAAACACATAGAGCAGCCCCTGCCTCCAGATGTCTTCTTGCTGCCCTGCCCAATCCTCTGTATCTGCATCCGATGACTTGAAGAGGTCTGTTTGGTTTCCACCTCAGACAGACCTTTCCCCACTCAGTAAGGCTGAACTTTTCTGTTATTTACAATAAAGTGTGCTAGGTACTTTGTAAATCAAATATAAAGACAGTCCTTACCCTGAAAAGCTTACAGTCTAATTTTAGATGTGACATGCGTGTGGGTAGCATGGTGTCGGAGACGAGCCCCCAATGGTAATGAAGACAACATTTACAGTAAGAAGATCACTTGGTTACTCTGTCATAGCTGAACATCTTAGAAGTTATTTTTTTAACTGGCACCTGCTTCTCATAAGTACTATGTTAGAAGTGGAGTTATAGGTGAAATTTTCATGAGGGGAGGGAGATAAGCAGTTTCATTATAACAAGCTAAGTTTAAAGAAAAAAGAATGCAATGTGAATAAAAACAAGATTTTGATTGTCTTCTGTTTATACACCGCAAATATATCAATATGATAAGAAAATGCAATAGCTTTTATTTTTAAACATTATGTTTTTTGTACACGTGGAAAATAGAAGAGAGCAGTCAATATCATATTGTTATAAATAGCTATAAATGGGAGAATAACTAATTTTGTTATAACAGACAACTAGCAATAGAGCATTTGATATCACTTTACTTTCAGCAGTACTTACTGTCAAATTCCTAAACGGTGAGCAAAGTCTTTCTGCTAAGGTTGAATTACTCCTTAATTAAAGGAGGCAATACAGAATTAATTTAGTGAAAAATAATGAGGATGTTAATTATATTCTGTAGAGCAATTTGGAGTCTCTGATGGTGTAGTAATACCTCAAGACAATAAAAAAATTGAACAATACACACGGACACAACCTGTGCCTTTGGTTTTTCAGACTGTGCATATTTTGGAGAATATTAGTCATCTTAACTGATCTTTCTGGATGCTGCTGGTTGATGTCAATATTAATTACACTGTTTTTGGTTCATAAATTTATAAGACTTCAAATAAATGCTTATTCTTGGTTAAACAGATAATTATACATTTTAGAAGGTATGATCTTTACCACATGATCAAAACAGTTCTTTAAGAATAGTATATATTGGCTATGTTAGTAGTTGACACACCCCATCAAAAAAAAAAATTAAACCCTATAAATAAGACACTTCTTTATACCGAACAGACAAAATCTGTTTTCAAAATTGGAAAATGGAGCCACAACAGTAATTCCCTTAATCCACCCAACAATATTGTTAATCTTTCCAGCTATACTCTTAGCCCAGCAGAAGAGTCTGTCCTATCTCGGGGCCTCTCCTTTTGTCCCTCCAGACCCACGAACATGATACAGTTCTGCGGTGACCTAGAATCCTACTTTCGACGTCTCCGACTCAAAGAATATTTCCAACATACCTCTGAACAGCATACTAACCCACAGAATCCTTCCTACCAGCACTACAAAAAAAAAAAAGGATTCTGCTTGGACTCCTCCGGACGGTCGAAACAACAGACTGGACTTCTACATAGATTGCTTCCGTCAACGTGCAAAGGCTGAAATTGTAGAAAAGCAACATCACTTGCCCCATAACCTCGGCCATGCTGAACACAACGCCATCTACAGCCTCAGAAACAACTCTGACATCATAATCAAAAAGGCTGACAAAGGAGGTGCTGTCGTCATCATGAATAAATTGGAATATGACCAAGAGGCTGCTAGACAGCTCCCTAACACCACATTCTACAGGCCATTATCCTCTGATCCCACTGAGGATTACCTAAAGAAACTACACCATCTGCTAAAAAAACTCCCTGACAAAGCACAGGAACAAATCTGTACAGACACATGCCTAGAACCCCGACCAGGGGTATTCTATTTGCTACCCAAGATCCATAAACCTGGAAATCCTGGATCCCCCATCATCTCAGGCATTGGCACCCTAACATCAGGATTGTCTGGCTATGTGGACTCTCTACTCAGACCCTACGCTACCAGCACGCCCAGCTATCTTCGAGACACCATTGACTTCCTGAGGAAACTACAATCCATCGGTGATCTTCCAGAAAACACCATCCTGGCCACTATGGATGTAAAAGCCCTCTACACCAATATTCCACACAAAGATGGACTACAAGCTATCAAGAACAATATCCCCGATAATGTCACAGCTAACCTGGTGGCTGAACTTTGTAACTTTGTCCTCACCCACAACTATTTCACATTTAGGGACAATATATACCTTCAAGTCAGCGGTACTGCTATGGGTACCCGCATGGCCCCATAGTATGCCAACATTTTTATGGCTGACTTAGAACAACGCTTCCTTAGCTCTCGTCCCCTAATGCCCCTACTCTACTTGCACTACATTGATGACATCTTCATCATCTGGACCTATGGAAAAGAAGCCCTTGAGGAATTCCACCATGATTTCAATAATTTCCATCCCACCATCAACCTCAGCCTAGATCAATCCACACAAGCGGTCCATTTCCTGGACACTACTGTGCTAATAAGCGATGGTCAAATAAATACCACCCTATACCGGAAACCTACTGACTGCTATGCTTACCTACATGCCTCCAGCTTCCATCCAGGACACACCACACGATCCATTGTCTACAGCCAAGCTCTAAGATACAACCGCATTTGCTCCAATCCCTCAGACAAAGACAAGCACCTACAAGATCTCTATCAAGCATTCTTAAAACTACAATACCCACCTGCTGAAGTGAAAAAACAGATTGACAGAGCCAGACGAGTACCCAGAAGTCACCTCCTACAAGACAGGCCCAACAAAGAAAATAACAGAATACCACAAGCTGTCACCTTCAGCCCCCAACTAAAACCTCTCCAGCGCATCATCAAAGATCTACAACCTATCCTGAAAGATGATCCCTCACTCTCACAGATCTTGGGAGACACACCTGTCCTCGCTTACAGACAACCCCCCAACCTGAAGCAAATACTCACCAGCAACCACACATCACTGAACAAAAACACTGACCCAGGAACCTATCCTTGCAACAAAGCCCGATGCCAACTCTGTCCACATATCTATTCAAGTGACATCATCATAGGAACTAATCACATCAGCCATGCCATCAGGGGCTCGTTCACCTGCACATCTACCAATGTGATATATGCCATCATGTACCAGCAATGCCCCTCTGCCATGTACATTGGCCAAACCGAACAGTCTCTACGCAAAAGAATTAATGGACACAAATCTGACATCAGGAATCATAACATTCAAAAACCAGTAGGAGAACACTTTAACCTGTCTGGTCATTCAATGACAGACCTGCGGGTGGCAATTTTGCAACAGAAAAGCTTCAAAAACAGACTCCAATGAGAAACTGCTGAACTTCAATTGATATGCAAACAAGATACAATCAACTTAGGCTTGAATAGAGACTGGGAATGGCTGAGCCATTACAAATATTGAATCTATCTCCCCATGTAAGTATTCTCACACTTCTTATCAAACTGTCTGTACTGGGCTATCTTGATTATCACTTCAAAAGTTTTTTTTTCTCTTATTTAATTGGCATCTCAGAGTTGGTAAGACAATTCCCACCTTTTCGTGCTCTCTGTATGTGTATATATATATCTCCTCAATATATGTTCCATTCTATGCATCTGAAGAAGTGGGCTGTAGCCCACGAAAGCTTATGCTCAAATAAATTTGTTAGTCTCTAAGGTGCCACAAGTACACCTGTTCATTTTCTGTAGTTTCACCAGCATTATATAATTTTGGGAAGTGGGGCAGAAGATTAATGACCTTAAAATCAAAAAGGAATCCTACAAGATGTGGAAACATGGACAAATTACTAAAGATAACTACAAAAGAATAGCACAAGCATGTAAGGATAAAATCAGAAAGGTTAAGGCTCAAAACGAACTATGCATAACAAGGGACATAAGGAAATAAGAAGAGTTTCTGTATATACATTAGCAGCAAGAGAAAGCCAAAGGAAAGTGTACGTCCACTCCTAAGCGGAGAAGGAGAGCTAACAATAGATGACACCAAAAAGGCTGAGTTGTTTAATGCCTATTTTGCTTCAATCTTCACTAAAAAGAGTAATGATGACCAGATACTCGACATAATTAATATTAACAACAAGGGGGAAGGAACACAAGCCAGAATAGGGGAAAACAGATTAAAGAATATTTAGATAATTAGATATATTCAATTTGGCAGACAAAATTCACCCCAGAGTACTTAAGGAACTAGCTGAAAGCAATCTTGGAAATATCTTTGAAATTACCTTCAAAAACTCAGGAAAGATGGGTGAGGTCCCAATGGACTGGAGAAGGGCAAATATAGTACCTACCTTTAAAACAGGGAACAAACACAACCTGGGAAGTTATAGACAAATCAGCCTAACTTTAATACCTGGAAAGATACTGGAACAAATTATTGAGCAATCAATTTGTAAGCACCTATAGGATAATACATTATAAGTAGCAGTCCACACAGATTTGCGAAGAACAAATCATGCCAAACCAACCTAATTTTCAATTTGACAGGGTTACCGGCATAGTGGATGGGGGTGGAAGTTGTAGATGTGAGACATCTTGATTCTACTAAGGCTTTCAACACAGTCTCACAGGACATTCTCAACAGCAAACGAGGTAAATGTGGTTTAGATGAAAATACTATAAGATGTGTGCTTAACTGGTTGAAAGCCCATACTCAAAGAGTAGTTATCAATGGTTTGCTGTCAGACTGGTAGGAGTTTCTTGCAGGGTCCCACAGGTGTCTGTTGCTATTTGATATAGTCATTAGTGACTTGGAAAATATACTTATAAAATTTGTGGATGACACCAAACCGGGAGGGTTGCAAGCACACTGGAGGACAAGATTTGAATTCAAAAGGACTTAAAAATTGGAGAACTGGTCTGAAATCAACAAGATGAAATTAAATAAAGATAAGTGAAGTATTTTGCAAACTTAACTTTCCTGCTTAAGTACTACAGGATAAACAATGCATATGTGAAAAAATCCTTTAATGGTACTCTGCTTGAGATTGCTAACATGTTTTTTTGCTGCCAAGGTGCATAGCTCTTGAAGCATCATTAGGTTCATCGGTATAGCTTCGGGCTGTTGTTCATAAAAGCCTTTCCCTCTAATGTGAACCAGAACCTCTTCTATGGCTCCCACCTGAAGGAGGGATTGGACTTCTTGTTCCAAACAGGTGCTCGTGAGAAGGCTCACTGAAGAGGAACTGAGAGAGGGGGCAGGAAGGAGGGATAGATAAAAATTGGATGGTATAACCCAGTTCTATCATCTTGAGGACCCAGCGGTCCAACGTGATCTGAGTCCAGGCATCCAAGAACTGGGAAAGGTGGTTGGAAAATAATGGGGTAGCTGGATCTGATGCAGGGGGAATAGCAGTGCCAACCTCAAGCATCTTGTCAAAACGAGTTTTTTGATGATCCCGAGTGTCCAGGTCCGGGTTGAGTGGGACCTGCCGATGAAGACGAGGGAGGAGGTCTGCATCTAAACCCCTATTTTTCCTCCTATGTTGGTCCTGCCTAGAAGGTGGACAGAAGTAGCGACTTGTCTGTTGTGGCTTGTACTGCTTTCTTGACCCTGCCGGCAAAAAGTCCCAGGGATTTCAAGGCCGTTTTTGAGTCCTTGAGGCCGTGCAGCCTACCGTCCATTTGCTCCAAAAAGAGCAATGTTCCCTCAAACGGGAGGTCCTGAATAGTTTGTTGCACCTTGTTAGGTAGCCCCGAGGACTGCAACCACGAACTTCTCCGCACTGTCACCGCAGTGGTCACTGATCTAGCCTGTATGGAGTCTTATGGGAGAAAGCCCTTGAATTTCATCATGTATTCCCAAATATTAAAATCATAACAACCCAGCAAGTTTCACTGTGCGGAGTTGAAGGCCCACCGTGGAAAATGCCTTCTGTCTGAATAGGCCAGTTCCTTTGACTTAGGCGTAGGAGCCGTCTGTCCCTGGCAGTCCCTCTCATTGGCGACCACAACAACCAGGGATCCTGGGGGAGGGTGAGAAAAAAGGAATTTGTACCCCTTGTCTGGTACAAAATATTTGCGCTCTGTGTGCTTTGCTGTCTAAGGGAGAGAGGCAGGGGTTTGCCACAGTGCCTTGATTGGTTCCATGATGGCAACAGAAAGTTACATATAAAACAAAATCAGTATATGCTTTCTAGACATTAAACTTAACAGGCTAACTTTCTGCCTAAAGAAGTTTCTCTCACATTAAAAGTCTTTTACAGTGCTTCCAAACAGGGAGGTTGGGATCTGGTTATCATGAACGTGATGACACTCCCTGATTACTTCCTCAGGTGCAGGATAAAGAGGTGTCTTTTTGCTTTACCCTTACATTCCCCAAAGTCATTGTTTGTCCCCAGAGTTAAGACGACCCCTCCCCCCATGGTTTATTCCCTGCTGTGCTGTCTCCAGGAGGACTTCATATCCTCATGTTGACTTTGTATGCTAACAGGGCTTGGCTTCCATTGTGTTGACATATGATGTTTAATTTACACATGAACCAAGGTAGAAAGGTTAATATACATCCTTTGTTTTGCAAAAACCCCTTTGTCAACTCTGTCTTGGATACAGACTTTAAAATGTATTTTCAGTACATACACACGACTCTTTAAATATCATCCGTACATACATCTCACAACCATTATGAGGATCAGTATGACAAACTTTTATTAGAGACTTCACATGACATAATTTATGGATAAATACCATGAAAGCAATGTGCTAGCTGTAGTGAATTTGTCAGGCCCGTTAGGAATTGCTGTTACAGAACTTTGAACCTTTTGAAAGCTGGCACCAATGGGCCTCTGGATCACAAGTTTGGAATGCAACAATACAAAATGAAATTGTTGGAAATTTATTTTCAGAGGACCTCTCATACCGAGTCTATGCAACTTCAAGATGTGAACAATTTTTATGTGACAATAAAAAATATGAAAAATTGAAAGTTCATATGCAGACATGAAATATTTTAAAATGTATTAATATAGCACACTGTGCAATGTGCTATGTGCGTTGATGTAACAGCCAGAGATTTTCTAACAGGTCTGTAGATGCAAGCTACACCACGTTCACTGTGAAGAATTAATTTTTCCCTCAAAGAAAATTCAAGCTTACTTGAAAAAAACTGAAGTCTAATTTCTTTAAACATAAATTAGTTTCTTTGATGCCACAAGAATAGCAGTGTTCTAGCACATGGACACATTTGAAGCATGCATAATATTTTGGGAACACTCCTTTTAACACAAGATAGAAAATACAAAGGATTGCAAACATTCTTCCACTTAAAATTAGGCAGGAAGTGATGATACATTGGTTAACCTATGCCTCTCTTCAATGTATGAAGGATGTAGTGTGAACTCAATTCTAGTGACACCACGACAAAGAATGGCAATTGCACCAAAGTATATATTGAAATGTTAGCATAAAGGAAGGGCTATAATGAGAACTACAACCATGTTAAGCTACCTACTGAGCTGTCTGTTTCAGGCCAGGTTTGGCTTCATACAAAAATGGAATGTCTTCAGATATTTCAGGACTGGATGTTGTCATGATAGGCAGTTTAAGTTTTATTTGAAATAAAGTTCAACTCAGGTGTGACAGATGGGACATCAATTCTTTAACCACATATTGTATTTTTGAGCATATACTGTAGCTAACTCCTGCCCACTTTGAGCCTGTCCAGAAGAGAGAACAACACTCCAGCAAGTCTAAGGCTGGCTGAATTAAATCTCAGTTTGCTTGTTTTCTCTTTTCCTTCCCAGTCTGCTTGAACTATACGTAGCACAGAGCAACAACAAAACAGTTACAGGAGGTGTCTCATTAAAATAACTTTTTGAAAGCTTTCGTGTTTTCATTTATTTTTATTAACAAAAGAGATTTCATAACAGAAAGCCCAAACAGCCACTGGAATAATTGCATTAAGGACAGAATGCTATTCATATAGTGTGTGAAGGTAATGTGTGTGACAGGGAAAAGTTTTTAGTCTATTCAATATGCAGTTAACAGAGCAGACAAACAATATCTGCACCTATGTTAGATCCCCCAAAGTTTTTTTTTGTTTTTTGTTTTTTTAAAGAATCCTATATCAACCAAAGCTTTCCAAATATAGTCTCTTACTGCTTTATCTCATAATAAGACCAGATTACTAATGCATAAATTGGCACTTAACTGTATAATGTTATACCATACTTTAAAATAGATTTCAGGAGCAAAGCTATGTATTTTGCTACATTCTCCATTAAGAATAAAATGTAAGTTCAAGGACTGTCAAAAAATAAAATCAGATAAACTATTTATTTTGAATCATAGACTTAGATAAGAAAGAAGAGTATATTTCATTTCACTAAGCCATACAAATCTAAGCATCACATTCAAATTGTAACTCTTAATGCACAAGTTAACTAGAATTACCTTAACAGAAGTTCTTTGGGTAACTTTTTGTTAATGGGGGCTTCATCACTGTTTGAGAAAACCTGAAAAAAGAAATGAAGTACATTATGAAAAAAACACTAGTTCATTAGGCCAAGAAGAAAATTCATGCATTGTCTCGTCTTTTTTTTTTTTTTTTTAACTCAACAAATCCTGTAAGTTTAGGCAACAGAGCACTATACCTAGTATCTAATAGCCTCCTTTTGACACCCATAATTAAGGCTAAGATTTTGTCACGGTTATTTTTAGTAAAAGTCACGGACAGGTCATGGGCAATAAACAAAAATTCATGGAAGTCCATGACCTGTCCCTGACTTTTACTAAAAATAACTGTGACATAATGGGGATGGAAGGGGGTCCAGCACCCATGGCTGCTGTGGCTCCGGGGAGCGGTGGAGTCCCCCCCTGCTGACAGCTCCAGCCCTGCCGCCTCAGGGCTGAAGCAGAAAACGTCACGGAGGTCTCTGGAAGTCACAGACTCCATGTCTTACGTGACCTCTATTACATAACATTAGCTTTACCCATAACACACACACACTCCCCCACTACTGGGTCTGAATAAGGCTGTGACGTCTTCTGATTCCATCATGGATTGTTACCCAGATCTCTGAGACCTAGCTAGATAATGCTGCCATCCCAATTTTGGCGCACACAGGCCAGGTTGCATTGCATGATCCACCCCTCTTATAAAAATGAAGAGGAGTATGATTTTTTTCTGTTCTTGCTTGCAATGTGTACTGGGGAAAACAGCAGACGCAAGTTTATTTAAACATCCATTCCATTTCCTGTGGCTCTGGAGAAAGACTCTGTGGGTGTATACAACCTAAAATGTCACATGGAAGATTTCCAGTTCTGAGATGCTGTTGGAGTTATTATGAATTACTGTCCTTTCAGATATCAGACTGTACATTGATCACGATTCCAGTGGGCCAGCCCCTGCTTCCCAGGAAATGATGGACTCTAGATTTTATTCTCAAGGCTCAGAGCAACTCCTGCAGGGTTGACCGTACACTCATCCTCATCTTTGATTATTTCTAACCATCAGGTCACTGCTGTTGGGTGGCTATTTTCAGCTCCTTGCACTGAAACACTATAAACCTCAAATATCAGTGCCTGAGCTGGTTTATTGCTTCAGAAGCGTGGAGATTAAATTTACTTATGTCAGTGTCATTTTTTAGCCGCTAATGTGGTAAGTAGCCCATAACACACAATCATGTACTAATTTGTACTACAGCAGCATTTAGAAGAACCAAACAAGATTGAGGCCCTATTAGGCTAGGTGTCGTTCATACAGATAGTAAGAAATAATCCTTGCACTGAAGAACTTCATATAAATAGACAGACAGTCAAAGGGTGAGAGAAAGGAAGTATTATTCCTGTTTTACAGATGGGGAACTGAAGCACAGAGAAAACCTGTGGGTAGATCTGAGAACTGAACCCAGATCCCCTGATTTACAGTCTGGGACCTTAACTACACCACCACTTCATAATTCTATATGTGCAAAATTCTTCCAGAAGAACTGTAATACCAAAGGAGAATGAGGCTGAAAGAATGACACTTCTTGTTACGTAGGATAGCACTACCAATTTACATATACGTGCCACTGTTTTATTGTATGCAAACACTGACATTTATATACCCTTTACCTAATAATTCCCCACATGTCCATTAATATGGGCATACACTTGTTATGCGAATGCAGCATGGCATTTAAGTAAATAAGGCATCAGAATAGTAATATATATTTAAAGCAGCTACAACACATGCTCAGTACTTCAGCAATTTTTAATTCTCCATCACTTTCTGTATCAAAAAGCCATGTCATTATTAAAGACATACTACAAATTTAGAGAACTAAGCAATTCCTCTATTAGATCTTAAAAATCTAAAACTGCATTCAAATTACATTTCTGGCAACGCTGCAAGGAAAAAATACTTATGAGATGGATTTTTTTTTTAATTTACAGCTGGACTGACAAATTGCATATCACATTTCAGCCCAATGTGATCTGATATGGCCAACACATTAATCTTCAGGAATCCTGGTTTATAATGGAAAAAATGTTCAACTTTTAGTATTGCACATAAGAAAGTTAATCTCCATGAGTTAACTACACATGAAGTATCCACTTATCTAGTACATCTGTTAATGAAAAGTAAGTCATACCTCAGTCATTCTGTTGCAAAGTTTTCTTTACATAATATGTACTAGGTATTCTTGTGTGCCTCAGTTGCAAACGTCATATCATATAGTATTGTTTTTGTGGATTAAGAATATGTAGCTGAATGAAAATAGACACTTAAAGTGCTCTTTTACTCTGAAAAATATATTTAAAAATCTACAAAAATGGTATTATGCAGGACTCCACATTTGCATCTCAAGGACACCAAGATAAAATCTGTTCACTTTATAAGCAAAAAAACTTTTTAAAACCTCAAGTTCCCGATATCCAAAAGTCAAGTTACACTCCCTTGCTCATCCATTGACCAGTAATCCTACCCCAACTAATATGTACTACAGGTGTAGTCATGGGACAAGTGAGGTAAAATTCTTTAACTAGAATTTAACTTTCTGATGTGAAAGCACGAAAAAAAAAAAGGATATTGCCTAGGGTTACCATAATCCAGCAAGCAAAAAAGAGGACGGGAGGAGCCCCGCCCCTGTCCTGCCCTAGCCCCGCCCCATCCTGCCCT
>NW_020698074.1:248795-287703 GCF_002925995.2 Terrapene triunguis | reverse complement strand
GGGAGGGAGGGAGGGAGGAGGACGTGCTCTCTCTGGCTGAGTGTCGGAGCCCCATGTAAGTGACACCGTCGGCGGCAGCACTGTTAGCCGCGCGTGCTCTGCATCAGGGGAAAGTCCGGACATTTACAAATTCCCCCCGGACGCTATTTTTAGCTTAAAAAGCCGGACATGTCCGGGGGAATCCGGACGAATGGTAACCCTAATATTGCCTCTGTAAACATGTCCGGCAAACCTAATAAAATCAATTAAGTCAAAGCAGCTATTTTCTTACTGAAATAAACAAATACAGTACACATGCATGATTGCATCTGTTCCAAGTCAGAAATAATCAGTTAAAATATTAAAAATGGAAACTATACCCAAGTATGAAAATGTTGGCCTACAGGCCTCAAGTACTTAGAGCAGTGGTTCCCAAACTTTAACAACCCTTACAACAAAGCTTAAACTTGTTCCTCATAATAATTTTAAAAACAATACTAGCTGCCTATTTAATTTTAAAAACAGCAAAAAATATCCACCTCCCTTTCTATTTCTTATAAGGAGTCTTGAAGCTTAAATCTCCTCAGTGTAATAGATGTGCTTGCTTTGATCTGCTTAGTTCTTGGAAGTCCAGGTCCCTAGGGACAGCTCTGTCCGCCATTAGGGAATTTTTCCCTGAGAACCCCCTGTAACATTTTACGAACCCCAGTTTGGGAACCACTGACTTAGAGCACCAGTTTTCTTTAAAATACAGTTTTTGAAAAAAAGCCAAAACTACGTGCAAAATTACTCTTGTAGTTTGTGGTGTCAGGATCAGTGGCAGTGCAGGGTGGATAAAAATCGATGATTTAAAAAATTAAAAATAAAAAAAATCAGATTTTTTAAATTTAAATCGGATTTTTTGATAAAATGCTTTTGGAGGAAAAAACTTATCTAAAGACAGTTTTAATTAAGATACATTACAGCTCAAAGATATCTCATTGTGGAATAGGGATTATAAATTCTAATTCTATAGTATGAGAATATATTCATGTAATGTTTAAGAAAAGTTTTGTAAATGAGTTCCAATAGTTCATGGATTAGGGACCCAATTTTATGGGGTTCCAGGGGCTTCTGTATAGATTATTTAGGTTAATGCTTCTATCTACCCAATGGGACTCACTGCTCAGTCTAGAAGATACCATCAGAGATGCTTAGTTTTGCAGTTCTCAAACCGTGGATTTGTCTCTCCAGGGATAACATGCTTGTTAACAACAAAAATGTTTTTAAATAAATAAATAATATATACAGGTGAGAAATAACAAATCTCAAATCTATTGTCCCTCTGCAAATTTGTGTACACAGAGTCAATCCCTTAACTCTCTCTAAAATGTGCAAAGTTTCAAAAAGTTCAATGAATAGAAGATTGTTGGGGGCGGAATAGATCTGGACAAAGCGAAGAAGTCTGGAGATAAATGTGAGAAGGGAGGGACAGGCAGTAGAAACAAAAGTGAAACTGTTTGAGTAGCATATTTAGGGTGACCAGATTAGAGGAAGAAAATATTGGGACACATGGGGGGGAGGGGGGAAAGGCGAGTGTTGCCGGCAGAGCGAAATAACGGGACAAATTGCGTCCCGACCAAAGATCGGTCGGGACGCGGGACAAACACCTAAATATTGGGACGTCTGGTCACCTTAAGCATATTCCAGAAGTCTTGAGGTCTTTCGGAGTACAGCCTTCATTGATTTGAGATCTACCATGCCATTCTCTCACCAGAAGGGAAAACCTATAATGGCAGTAGGCCATAAAAGAGACCCAGTTTGGGAATATTTTAATGAAGTTCCTCTACCTGTGAAGAATATGTATTAAGGTTATAACAACCAACAAGAATGCACTTTTATGTAGAAATCCATTATTAAATTGAGCCTTCCTGCCTAGTGATTTAAATCATGATTTAAATCAAATCCAGCCTGGTGCAGTGTCACATTTAATGTTTGGAAATTTTCATATGTAATAGTTAACTGTTGTATAACAGGAATACAAAAAAATTAAGTAAGGAAAAAAGTGACTTTTACAAACTTCAGCTGATATAGATCCCTTACAGCCTTCTTCATTCTGTATATAGACCTTAAAAACCATGGACTAAATAGAGGCACTGGTTTCATGGCTCATTACAACCATTTGTAACATGCACTACTGCCTGATAACCATTAATTGCCCACTTCATTTTAAGTGGTCACCTACAGTATGCATGAACCCCCTGCACTTAACAATCTGTCCCAACTTGTATTTAACTTAACCACTCTGGTTAACTTCCCAAGACCTGAAGATCAGCTCTGTGAAGCTCGGAAGCTTGTCCCTTCCACCACCAGAATTTGGTCCAATAAAAAAATATTACCTCACCTACCTTGTCTCTTTAATGATCAATGACGCAGCTTTGTTAGCAGCTCATCCACTCCATTCCTAAGAGCCTTTGGATGAATACCATCTGGTCCCGTCAATTTTTCAAATTGGTAATTTAACTGTAATCAATTTGAATCAGAGATAAGACCAGGTAAAGAGTGGAGCTGTCAACTGTGACAGAGAAAGTATGGGGATGAGAAGGGGTGCTGAGTCACTGATATTGAGAGGACATGAGACTACAGGAGGAAATGAAGTCACCCATGGGGGGGAGAGGGGAGGGATGTAGGGAAGAAGGAGGAGACTGACTGACCTATAAGGATCATCAGTTGTGGTGGGTGGGAGAGAGACAGGGAGGGACAGGGGGAAAGGATCTATCGAAGGCATGGCTGAAAGAGCAGTTGTGAAGTTAGGACCAAAACTAGGGAAGGGTTAGTGTAGTAGAAGCCAAAGGAGATAGGATATTGAAATTAAATGAATAAACTTCCCTTCTCCTGCTATTGACATAACAGCAAACTTGATAGCAAATCACTTAAATGTTAAATATTCCAGTATGTTAACAGCATCAAATCTATGAGGTTGTCACAAGTAGAATAAGCATTGCAATGCAATAAGCTATGCAATAATGCAATAATGTATTTTGAGTGTCCCAACAACTGCCCATTTTTGCAGAAGAGTATATCATTTAATATTTATAGGGACACTGTCATATTGAACTTTTAAAAGTAAGTATTTAAATAGAGCACCCTATAAACAGTATGTACTAAAAATCCTCTTTAAAATGGCTAAGTATTCTTTTGATGTTCAAAACTGCAACAAACATGCTGCAGAACCTCTCTCTGCTCTCTCCCCTCCATTTCTGTGCACTTGTCCGATTGTTGACTGTTCTAATTGTGCTTTGCTGCTGGTGAATTACCACTGGCAGATACTGAAAAGAGAGTAGATTAGCTCCCCCAAAGGCAGTTCATGAGAGTGATTAAATTAACCAATAATACCACAGTCTATACACAAAGATGGCAAACATAAAAAAAGAAAGCATTTTTCTTTACTGTACATTAGAGATCAGACACCATGGACCCCCACTTGAACCTGACAAGTAAATGATGCAGCAGATTTAGGCAGACAAGCAGAATCATTTACTGCCATTCTGAATAATATTAATTAATGTAGCAGCATCCAGGCTTCAACAGGAGTGCTGATCAAGAGAAGAGACATATAGTCTGATTGCTTATACTGAAAACAGAACTGTAGTAACTTATACCAAACCCAAGCAGTTAAGAGCATGATGAAATCTCATTACAAATAAATGAGACTGTATGATAAAAGCTTCTTGCATAAACAATAAGAAAAAATTATGGAAAACAAGACGACCTCTAACACCAGCACCATGTGAAACAAATTCAGGCTGATAGCCTCTCAAAGATAATGGAGACAAATAACTTGTCATTTTTAGTGGAATGGGTACCACAGCTCTAAGTTAAACATTATGGAGGACAGTATATAAGAGAGCCAGCAAGTGCATATGTACGCATCATATGTCAAAGGAAGGTGCACAGGTAAAAATAAGGACCTGGACATCAGCCTATTGTTTTCACACACTGAAATTTACACAAGAAATGGAAGTTGGCTGCAGCTGAAAACCTCCAAGGCACTGTCTACTTCTACAACCAACACAAAAGACAAAAATATTAATTCCTGAATCATAGTTCTAGCAACCAATCAAAGCATCATGCACACTTTCTTATTTATTTATAAAAATCTCCCAAACCCTACAAACACATTCCCTGCCAGACTCATTAGTTTGGTCTTGGGCAAACAGTACTTATTTGGGGAAGGGGAGCCTGCCACTAAATTGCTGGTTAAACTCTTAACTAAGGGAATTCCAGCTTCAAAACAAGTTTGACAGGTCTAGTCTTACCCTTATGCCATGTCTACACTACAAAGTTAAGTCAACTGCACGTAAGTCAACATTGAGCCTCCGATTTAAGCAAGTCGATCTTGCGTATCCACAGTACTCATTGTGTCCGCGAAGTGCATCCTCACTACCAGGGTTTGCATCGAAGCACGGAGCACTGCAGTGTGGGTAGCTATCCCACAGTGCACGTAGCCAAGTGGAATTTTGGGTTGGGCTTGCAATGCCTTATGGGACCAAAACATAGGCATGGGGGGTTATGAGAACATGGTGTTAGCCTCCCATGATGCACTTACCTCCCTCCCTCCCTGAAATCAACGGCAAACAAACCAAGCTCTTCACGCCTTTTTCTGTAAGCCTGGATTACCCGCGCAGATGCCGTAGCACAAAAAGCATGAACCCCGTTCAGTTGTACGCTGTTGTGAGCATTACAAACACCTCACATCTTATCCTGCAGTATTTACACAGCCGATACAGGAGCTGCCGCACGGAACAATGTGATGCCACGCAAGCAGCCCTGCTGCAAGACATAGAGCAGAGCAATTCGCAGTTGCTGGTGACAGTCGCGCATAACCTTGACATGGTTGAGTGCCATTTCTGGGCCCAGGAAACAAGCCCTGACTGGTGGGACCGCATCATTATGCAGCTATGGGATGACAAGCAGTGGCTGCAGAACTTTCGAAAGCATAAGGCCACTTTCCAGGAACTATGTGAAGAGCTTTCCCCAGCCCTGAAGTGCAGCAATACTAAAATGAGAGCTGCTCTGACAGTGGAGAAGCGAGTGGTGATAGCTCTGTGGAACCTTGCAACACCAGACTGCTACCACTCAGTGGGGCATCAATTTGGAGTGGGTAAATCTACCGTGGGATCTGTTGTGATCCAAGTTTTCAAGGCCATCAACAGACTTCTGCAAAGAGGGTAGTAACTCTGGGCAACATGCAGGACATAGTGGATGGTTTTGCCGCAATGGGGTTCCCTAACTGCGGTGGGGTGATAGATGGAATGCATATCCCTATCTTGGCACCAGACCACCTTGCCAAAGAGTATATAAACCAAAAGGGGTACTTTTCAATGGTGTTGCAAGCGCAGGTGGATCACAGGTGGATCACATGGGGCATTTCACCAACACCAGTGTTGGATGGTTGGGAAAAGTGCATGATGCGTGCATTTTTAGGAACACAGGTCTGTTCAGAAAGCTGCAAGCAGGGACTTTCTTTTTCAGACTGCAAAATAACCATTAGTGATGTTGAAATGCCAATCATGATCCTCGGAAACCCAGCCTAACCCTTGCTCCGATGGTTTATGAAGCTGTATACAGGCAGCTTAGACAGCAGTAGGGACCGGTTCAACCATAGGCCGAGCAAGTGCAGAACGGTGGTGGAATGTGCCTTTGAACGTTTAAAAGGTCGCTGGCGTTGTTTGCTTTCTAGGTTAGACTTCAGTGAAAGACTTCTGCTGCTGCTTTTGTGAAGACATCCTTGGGCTCACAGGTTGGAATTTGAGAAAAGCCCCCTTTTCCCTGGATGGTGCTTGAGGACAGGCACCAGTGTAAAGCCCCCCAAATTGTTTTTCACAAAAGCGGCACTGGGTTGGGGGGGGGGGCGGGGGGGAGACAAACAGGAAGCCGCTACCACCACCCTTTTTTTTTCTTTTTCTTTCAATGCTGCTTGCAATATATGGTGATCCCTTCCAACCACAACCACGGCATATTTGGGAAAGCGTGGTTTTGTGACCCAGATTTCACCAAACAGGGGGCGGTTTACTTGTTGAATTGTTTGCAGTTTAAGTGCTAGCACTGAAGACTTCCCCCGTTTCCCCTAGGTGACTCCATGCGAGATCACTCTCCTGATGGTAACAGAGGCGGCAAGGGAGCAGATGTTGCAAGCGTCTGGGTACGAACCTGGTCCTTATGCTGGAATACTGTGTGCTGCAATGATGCCAGCAGAGTTAATACTCGAGTGGGGCGGGAAAGTGTCCTACCATGGTGGACGAAATAAGGCAGCCCTTCCCAGAAACCTTCTGCAAAGGATTGCAGAGTACCTTCATGAAAACTTCCTAGAGATCTCCATGGAGGATTCCCAGGCCATTCCCGTGCACATAAACAGTCTTTTTTGGAGAGCACCCTCTGCGCAGCTGGAGTGCCAACAATACCCACTACACCTACTTTTTAGTTCAGATTAAACATAAAAAATAATGCATGTAACCCCTCCAGTTTGATTGGAAATGTGTACTCACCAGAGGTGCCTTCCCCAGTATCACACTCTGCTGCCAACTTCTTCTGTGAAGGGATGGGCTCCAGGGTTAAAAACCGTTCTTGGCTGTCGAGGAGAATCGATCCTCCGCTTGCCTGCCTCACATTCTCCTCCTCCTCTTCCTTCTCAACAATGTCCTCATTGGGAGGTATTCACAGAGCATTTTGGGGTAGTGGTAAGGTCGCTGCCAAGAATCGCATGCAGCTCCTCATAAAAGCAGCATGTCTGTGGGGCAGAACCAGAATGACTGTTCGCCTCCGTTGTCTTCTGGTATGCTTGCCAAACCTCCTTTATTTTCACGCGGCACTGCTGCATGTCCCTAGCGTAGCCCTCCTCCCCCATGTCCCGTGCAATCTTGGCATAGATGTCAGCATTTCTTCTGCTGTATCGGAGGTCTCCCTGCACAGACTCTTCTCCCCACACAGCAATAAGATCCACTACCTCCTGTGTACTCCACGCTGGAGCGTGTTTGCAGCCTTGAGTCTTCACAATTAGCTGTGCTGGCGAGCTCTCCGCACTGATCAAACAGGAAATGAAAATTCAAAAGTTCCTGGGTCTTTAACAGGGGAGCGGTATTTCCTGTGTACCTGACTGACGTGCAGTGGAGTTGAAAGTGCTCTCCAGAGCAGTCACAGTGGAGCACTGTGGGACACCTCCTGGAGGCCAATTCATTCGAATTACACAACACAGTGTTTACACTATCCCCATGTCGACCCATAGGTGTCGAATCAAGCGCTACACCTCTTGCAAAGGTGGCATACAGAAGTCGACTTTCAGGCCACTTAGGTTGGCGGAAAGGACTCAGTGTAGATACATACATTATTAGATCGATTTAACGAGGCTTATGTCGACCTAAGTATGTAGTGTAGACCAGGCCCTAGACTTAGATTAGTTGCCTTGTAATTTAGTCAGTCAGATTTACAAATATCTCCTTTTTAGTACCCTCTACTGTTATGACAATATTTGATATAGTTTTTATTTTTTTTATGGTCTCAGTATTATTGTTTAAATCAGATGTTCAGTTACTCTGGTGATGAAAACGGTATAAATACCTAACAGTAACCACTATTATCTATTGCCACCAGAGCTCAAGATAGCTCTTTCTTCAGTTCTACTCAATATGCATACCACTCAGATTCTCAAATTAATTTAGAACATGTAAAACACCCACAATAACCAAGACCAGATGTGTCCCCCCCAGACCCTCTGTTCCAATATAGTGGAAAGAAGGTTATTGTACTTATAATACCAAATTATCCAAATGTATTGGGAGGAGGAGGCAATCAGAAACTATTGATAATCAGAATTTCAGATACATTTAAACATTCTGTGGGGAGGGGGTGCGAGTGTGAGGAAAATGGGGCCCACACTGGCATCTGGAGTAGGTGGGGATGCGAGTCTCTGGGTTGGGGGCGCTCCATGGCTGGGCTCTGAGGGGCGGCGGCACAGGGTACGAGTGTGTCTGGACTCGGGGGGACGGCAGCTAGGCTATGATGGGGACGGGGTGTGTGCCAGTGTCTGGCTGGGGGGGCCCCACGGCTGGGTTCTTGGGGGTATGGAGTGCATGCGAGTGTCTGGACTAGGGGGTGCCCAGCAGCTGGGCTCTGAGGGGTGTCTGGCCCCCCTACTGGGCTCTCTATTCCTGGAGGAATTATTTTGTGTCTGTACTGTTACAGACATAGTTGCTGTGAGATATTTTGAAATAAATTACCAAAATAATTGAAACTGGTGTGATTATAGAGTGTTATTTTGACAAATAAAATATGCAGAATTTTAAAATATTGTGCGCATAATTTTTGGGCACAGAATTCCCCCAGTAGTATATGTATCCATCTTTGCAGACAAGAGCTGCTGCAGGTACACACCAAACTGTGGACAATGAGGGATAATTGAATCTTCATGACTGCTCAATAAATATGCTAAGAGAGTTAGTTGGGAGAAGACACTTACTTCCTCCTCTGGTCCTGCGGGAGGGAGGAGAGGAGGGTTGGCACAGTGGAAAGTTACTGAAACACCGAACAAAGGCGGCTAGGTGTTGGAAGGAAGTTTTGGCAGAAGGACGGGAAGGAAGAGCACGCACAGACAAAGTGAGAAGAGGTGAGCTGGGGGAGAAGACTCCATGTTTCAACACACAACCCATGCTCTGCAGCAGAAAAACCTGAACAACCCAGAGGATCCAGCCTCCATCTCAAAGAATGCTCTGGAGTGGTGTGAAAACAGGCAGGGAAGTGTGTATAGGGTTTATTATTTTATATGGACTGTGTATATCTCGGTCTATTAAAGAGCAATAATGTGTTAGACTCTGGACAAAGAATGTGTGTGTGTTATATGCTTTACACTTACCACAGGCCTCCTGAGAGTGTTAAAAGTTAACCCAGAACATTCACACCTTTGGGTGGAGTTCTGGGACAGGGTGTGTTTAGGTTACAAGGGAGTCAGGCTAGGCAGCAGGACCGTTGGTTCCAGCACTCAGGAGCAGGTGCAGAGAAGGAAGAACTACTAGATACAGCAGTCATCTTAACTTGCTCTAGATATCTAATATACTTTCACAGAGTTGTTTAAACAGCACCATAATTCATTTAAACTGCAAAGAATAGCTTATTTAGCACTTTAGCCTTGTACACATGGATATAAACTAAAGAGGCATGAAACAATCATACTGAAAGTTATATAAATTTTTCAACATTACTGTGTTAACTTTTCAGGAGAGAGCTGTGAGTAATTAGGTAACTAATTCAAAAGCAGTCTAGGTCAGTAATAACCAATATTTAGTACCATTTGACCGTTGGGTGGCAAGAGGGGAGGACTCTTGCCTCATACTGAGAAAGCAGGACAATCAGCGAGTTATCTTAAGTGCCTATACACAAATGCAAGAAGCCTGGGAAACTAGCAGGGAGAACTGGAAGTCCTGGCACAGTCGTGGAATTATGATGTGATTGGAATAACAGAGACTTAGTGGGATAACTCACATGACTGGAGTACTGTCATGGATGGATATAAACTGTTCAGGAAGGACAGGCAGGGTAGAAAAGGTGGGAGAGTTGCATTGTATGTAAGAGAGCAGTATGACCGCTCAGAGCTCCAGTATGAAACTGCAGAAAAACCTGAGAGTCTCTGGATTAAGGTTAGAAGTGTGAGCAAGGGTGATGTCGTGGTAGGAGTCTGCTATAGACCACCAGATCAGGGGGATGATGTGGACGAGGCTTTCTTCAGGCAACTAACAGAAGTTACTAGATCACAGGCCCTGGTTCTCATGGGGGACTTCAATCACCCCGATATCTGCTGGGAGAGCAATACAGCACTGAACAGACAATCCAGGAAGTTTTTGGAAAGTGTAGGGGACAATTTCCTTGTGCAAGTGCTGGAGGAACCAACTAGGGGCAGAGCTCTTCTTGACCTGCTGCTCACAAACCGGGAAGAATGCAAAAGTGGATGGGAACCTGGGAGGCAGTGACCATGAGATGGTCGCGTTCAGGATCCTGACACAAGGAAGAAAGGAGAGCAGCAGAATACAGACACTGGACTTCAGAAAAGCAGACTTTGACTCCCTCAAGGAACTGATGGGCAGGATCCCCTGGGAGAATAACATGAAGGGGAAAGGAGTCCAGGAGAGCTGGCTGTATTTTAAAGAATCTTTATTGAGGTTGCAGGAACAAACCATCCCGATGTGTAGAAAGAATAGTAAATATGGCAGGCGACCAGCTTGGCTTAACAGTGAAATCCAGAAGCTTACAAGAAGTGGAAGCTTGGACAAATGACCAGGGAGGAGTATAAAAATATTGCTCAGGCATGCAGGAGTGAAATCAGAAAAGCCAAATCACACTTGGAGTTGCAGCTAGCAAGGGATGTTAACAGTAACAAGAAGGGTTTCTGCAGGTATATTAGCAACAAGAAGGAGGTCCGGAAAAGTGTGGGCCCCTTACTGAATGGGGGAGGCAAACTAGTGACAGAGGATGTGGAAAAAGCTAATGTACTCAAGGCTTTTTTTGCCTCTATCTTCACGAACAAGGTCAGCTCCCAGACTATTGCACTGGGCAGCACAGTATGGGGAAGATATAACCAGCCCTCTCTGGAGAAAGAAGTGGTTCAGGACTATTTAGAAAAACTGGACGAGCACAAGTCCATGGGGCCGGATGCACTGCATCCGAGAGCGCTAAAGGAGTTGGCGGATGTGATTGCAGAGCTATTGGCCATTATGTTTGAAAACTCATGGAGATCGGAGGAGGTCCTGGATGACTGGAAAAAGGCTAATGTAGTGCCCATCTTTAGAAAAGGGGGAAAGGAGGATCTGGGGAACAGGCCAGTCAGCCTCATCTCAGTCCCTGGAAAAATCATGGAGCAGGTCCTCAAGGAATCAATTTTGAAGCACTTTGAGGAGAGGAAAGCGATCAGGAACAGTCAGCATGGATTCACCAAGGGCAAGTCATGCCTGACTAACCTAATTGCCTTCTATGATGAGATGACTGGCTCTGTGGATGAGGGAAAAGCAGTGGATGTGTTATTCCTTGACTTCTGATACGGTCTCCCACAGTATTCTTGACAGCAAGTTAAAGAAGTATGGGCTGGATGAATGGACTATCAGGTGGATAGAAAGCTGGCTAGATCATTGGGCTCAACAGGTAGTGACCAATGGCTCCATGTCTAGCTGGCAGCCGGTATGAAGCGGAGTGCCCCAAGGGTCGGTCCTGGGGCCGGTTTTGTTCAATATCTTCATTAATGATCTGGAGGATGGCGTGGATTGTACCCTCAGCAAGTTTTCAGATGATACTAAACTGGGAGGAGTGGTAGATACGTTGGAGGGCAGAGATAGGATACAGAGGGACTAGACAAATTGGAGGATTGGGCCAAAAGAAATCTGATGAGGTTCAACAATGACAAGTGCAGAGTCCTGCACTTAGGACAGAAGAATCCCATGCACTGCTACAGACTAGGGACTGAGTGGCTAGGCAGCAGTTCTGCAGAAAAGGACGTAGGGGTTACAGTGGACGAGAAGGCTGGATATGAGTCAACAGTGTGTCCTTGTTGCCAAGAAGGCTAACAGCATTTTGGGCTGTATAAGTAGGAGCATTGCCAGCAGATCGAGGGACATGATCATTCCCCTCTATTCGGCATTGCTGAGGCCTCATCTGAAGTACTGTGTCCAGTTTTGGGCCCCACACTACAAGAAGGATGTGGAAAAATTGGGAAGAGTCCAGCAACAGGCAACAAAAATGATTAGGGGGCTGGAGCACATGACTTATGAGGAGAGGCTGAGGGAACTGGGATTATTTAGTCTGCAGAAGAGAAGAATGAGGGGGGATTTGATAGCTGCTTTCAACTGCCTGAAAGGGGTTTCCAAAGAAGATGGATCTAGGCTGTTCTCAGTGGTAGCAGATGACAGAACAAGAAGTAATGGTCTCAAGTTGCAGTGGGGGAGGTTTAGGTTGGATATTAGGAAAAACTTTTTCACTAGGAGGGTGGTGAAGCACTGGAATGGGTTACCTAGGGACGTGGTGGAATCTCATTGCTTAGGGGTTTTTAAGGTCAGGCTTGACAAAGCCCTGGCTGGACGATTTAGTTGGGGATTGGTCCTGCTTTAAGCAGGGGGTTGGACTAGATGACCTCCTGAGGTCCCTTCCAACCCTGATATTCTATGATTCTGTGTGTTTTAGTTGTGGAGGCTTAGTCCTGTTCCTCGTACTACAGAATCCACATCAGTACTGCGTTACCAATATTTAAACAAGGAGCTCTGAAAAAAATTTCCTGTAACCTATAAATGTACTCTCTCTCATAACCAAGGAGGGAGGCAAAATAACTGGGCAAATGTTTAATATAGGACGTAGCATACTGGATGAGACCAGTGGTCTATCTCGTCCAGTATCCTGTCTCCAGAGACCAGCACAACTCTGCAGTAGGCATATGTGAAATAATCTGTCCCCACACAGAGATTTCAACCTGATGTCTAATAATTAGGGATTTGTTTAAGCCCTGAAGCACAAGTTTTAAAGTTATTGTCATTATTTATAATTATCATAGTTTCAGGGTTAAGTGCATCTTTGACACACACACCCCAGGTCTTCCTTGAGGGCACCCATTTAAGGTTTTGGGCTTCCCAGCCATCACCTCTCTGGGGGCAGGGACCCATTTCTTTCCCCCTTCAGACCTGGGGTTTAGGCTTGCAATCCTTCTGCACTTCAATATGAGTTTGAAGCTGACCTGGTATCAGCACCTGTGGTTCTCTCTTTCTCCAAAAGCTAGCATAGTGTACACCAATTACCAACCAGTCTTCAAAGCATATTACATTTATTCTTAGGGCAAAAGCATTACAAAGAAAACATATCTAAAAACCTACATGCATGCTGAAAGATTACCAAAGGTCATCTCCAACTCCAATGTAGGCCTCTGGTAGATATTAGTCTTTCAAACCCCAAAACTGGGTTTGCCCCCTTGATTACAAGTTCATATCAGTGTTTAGATCAGGAACCAGACACCAACTAGACAGTTCAGCTATTTCTTTATACAGTTCAGGATGCTGATGTCCAGTCTCCAGGAACAGGTAATCACTATCAATGGCCCTATTCTCAGGATGGAGCTTCAAGAAGCTGGGTTTTTGCATAACTGCGGTTGTTTAATTTGCATAAACTATTTCCTAGGGATTTCCCAGGAAACCCATTTAACACTTATTACTCCAGAAGTCCATGCTTCCCTGGCGCATTTAAATATAGTAGTTGAACTTACACTCTCAGTTCTCACATCTGTCACAATGTGAATTTTGGATATTGTTAATATCTATATAAATATCCAATTGTTTTTTGAATGGTGTTAAGTTCTTGGTTTCAGTGACTTCCTCTGGCATTGAGAGCCACAGCTTACTTACATGTTTATGGGAAAGTATTTCGTATTATCTGTTTTGAATTTCCCACTTTTTAATTTAATCCAATGTCCCCTTGTTCTTGCATTACTCTTCTACTCTTGTATTGCTCTTGTGTTTAAGAATACCTGCTGAAATGTTTACACATTATTCCTGAAAAACAACAAGTACAAATTTCAATTTAAGTAATCTGCTGTGTGCTGGCAGAGATTAAAGGGACATTTCTTCCTGGAAAGTTTGTTTACGTTTTGTTTTGCTTTAAACAAATGACCCTTAAGATTATGACTGAAAAAATAGACTAAAAAAAAATTTGTTTTTGTTTACACAAAGTGCTGTTAAGTTTTGTTGATGGCCAGTTGTACTCATCTCATGTAACCAGCATGCCTACATACATTTCTAATGCACTGCTCTGGGGATGAGGCAGTTCACACGCAATTCAACTTGACAGTCCCTATAAGGCCAAGGCAGCCGTAGGGAGAGGGCAGAATCCCTCCTACAGGAGATTTTTTGAAAAATAGCTTATTACATTTCAGAGGCAAAGAGCATATATTCTTCAAAAATATTTTTTCTGAGCCCCAGAAATAAAAGTGTCATTCATTACAGGGATGATTCTGCAATATCCAGAGAATGACTGAACCCCAGAAGCAGGCAAGTCATCCCAACTGTCCCTAAGGTTTTAGAAGAAGCTTCTCTGACCATACTCCAAAACATCGCTGATCCACTTAAACTCACCACTGTAACTCACATCCTTGTTGATACTGAGAGCAAGGAATGAACTGACACACTGTCCTATTACTCTTATTCAATGAAATAGTTATGATTTTCTGAATATGATTGAATTCATGTATCATTTTTGTATCTGAAGTTATGAATATTGACTATGTACCTGTCACGGTGTTTGGGGGAGACAAGGCCCTGCACCCCCGGCTTCCTGCGATTCACCATGACTCTCAGTAGAACAGAAGGTTTATTAGACGACAGGAACACAATCCAAACCAGAGCTTGTAGGCATAAACAGGACCCCTTAGTCAGGTCCTTCTGGGGGGTAGGGAGCTTAGACCCCAACCTTGCATCACATCTCTCCCCCCTTCGAGATTGAACTGAGCGGGGTCACTCTGACCAGTGACCTGGGGAAATTCAGGGCCCCCTCTCCGGGACAACGCATCCGCTATCATGTTGGCACTTCCCTTCACATGGACCACGTCCATATCATAATCTTGCAGGAACAGGCTCCACTTCAGGAGCTTGGCGTTGGCTCCTTTCATCTGGTGTAGCCAGGTCAGGGGAGAGTGGTCGGTGTACACGGTGAAGTGTTGCCCAAATAGATATAGTTCTAGTTTCTTAAGGGCCCACACCATGGCCAGGCATTCCTTCTCGATGGCCGCGTAGTTTTGCTCCCGGGGTAGCAACTTCTTGCTCAGATACACGATGGGGTGTCTCTCCCCCTTTTCATCATCTTGCATTAACACCGCCCCTAGTCCCGTGTCTGAGGCGTCGGTGAACACCATAAAGGGCTTGTCAAAGTCTGGGTTTGCCAGAAATGGGCCACTGACCAGAGCCTCCTTCAGCGCCCGGAGAGCCTTCTGGCACTCCTCGGTCCAGACCACCTTGTCTGGTCTCCCCTTCTTGCACAGCTCAATGATGAGGGCGGCTATGGAGCTAAAGTGGGGCACAAATCTTCGCTAGTACCCCGCCATCCCAATAAAGGCTTGGACCTGCTCTTTGGTTTGGGGGGCAGGCCAGTCTCGGATCACCTCCACTTTGGCTGGTTCCGGCTTTAGGCAGCCGCTCCCTACCCGATGGCCCAGATAAGATACTTCAGCCATCCCAATCTTGCACTTCTCAGCTTTTACGGTCAGCCCCGCCTCCTGCAGTTGGTCCAGCACTTGTCTAACCTGGGACACATGGTCCTCCCAGGTCTGACTAAAGACACAGATGTCATCAATATACGCCATGGCAAAACTCTCCATCCCCCTCAGCAGCTGATCCACCAGGCGCTGGAAGGTAGCTGGCGCCCCTTTGAGACTGAAAGGCACGATCAGGAACTCATAGAGCCCCAAAGGGGTGATAAAGGCCAATTTCAGCCTGGCATCTGCATCCAGCAGCACTTGCCAGTAGCCCTTTGTAAGATCCATGGTGGTAAGGAACCGAGCTCCTCCCAGATTGTCTAGGAGCTCGTCAGGCCCGGGCATGGGGTAGGCATCAGATACAGTGATGGCATTGAGCTTCCGCTAGTCCACACAGAACCGGATCAACCAGTCCTTTTGGGGGACCAGCACCACTGGCGAAGCCCAAGGGCTGGAAGATGGCTGGATCACCCCCAAAGCCAGCATGTCACTGACCTCTCTTTCCAGGTCCTGAGCAGTTTTCCCTGTGACTCGGAAGGGGGAGCATCTTATAGGCAGATGCGATCCTGTCTCCATCCGGTGGACAGTCAGATTAGTGCGTCCAGGCTGGTTGGAAAACAGCTGTCGGTACAGATGCAGCACCCCTCTGATCTCAACTTGCTGGGCAGGGGTCAGCCAATCAGAGAGGGGAATTGTTTCCTGGGAGGAGCCAGCTCTTGTCCCAGGGAATAGATCTACGAAAGGGTCATCTCCCTGCTCCTCCCAAGGTCCACACACAGCCAGCACCACATTTCCCGTCATAATATGGTTTCATCGTATTGACATGGTACACCCGGCAGTGGTGTGCCCGGTTAGACAGCTCCAGCACATAGTTTATCTCATTTAGCTGCTTGACAACCTTGAAAGGACCTTTCCAGGCGGTCTGTAGTTTGTTTTTCCTCACGGGGATGAGAACCATCACCTGATCCCCGGTGGCGTAGGCGCGGGCCCACGCCGTGCGGTCATACCAGACCTTCTGCTTCCTCTGGGCTCTGGCCAGATTCTCCCTGGCCAGGCCCATGAGCTCAGCAACTCTTGCTTGGAAGGTCAGGACATACTCCACCACTGCTTCTCCATCGGGAGTGGCCTTCCCCTCCCATTCGTCTCTCATCAGGTCTAGAGGCCCCCTTACCCTCTTACCATATAATAGTTCAAAAGGCGAAAACCCGGTAGAGTCCTAGGGCACTTCCCTGTATGTGAACAGCAGGTGAGGTAAGTACTTGTCCCAATCCTGCGAGTGCTTGTCCCGGGCCTTCCTCATCCACTGACAGGGGTCACAGGATCGGCAATACTGTTGGACAGTAGTAAAGACCCCAGGCCAGTAAAAGTTCTGTAGAAGCCTCTGCCTGGTGCACCAGATCCCCTGAGAGAGGGAGGTCATGGGCCAGGTACAGTAGCTTGCGGTGATACTTCTGGGTGACCACCAGCTGCCTCCTGCTCCCCATTTCCCTTGGGGGAGCCCATTCTTGGTACAGGAACCTCTTCTCCCACAGGAACCTCTCCTGGCAACCTCTCCCCATGGTCTGTGCCGCCCTGAGGTCGGCCAGGTCCCTTAGCTTCCGCAAGGAGGGATCTTTCTGCAACTCGGCCTGGAACTCAGTGGCAGGGGAAGGGATGGGGACCTGCTCCCTCTCGCCGGCTGGGTCTGAGGCTGCAGCTCCTCTGAGCCATGTCCCTGGACGCTCCCTCCCCTCCGGGGTGGGGTCCTGTGCCTCAGGTAAGGTACCCTTCCCAAGGTCAAGGCATAGTGCCCCTCACGGGCTCTGGCTGGGTCACAACCAGGGCCGCCCTGGGGGTTGCTTGTCCAGTCCTCTAGCTCCCACCCCCATCAACATCTCAGTGGGCAAATGGTGGTGCACCCCCATGTCCTTGGGGCCCTCCTTGGCCCCCCATTTCAGATGGACCTCACCACGGGCACTTTGAATGGGGTCCTGCCCATCCCCGTCAGGGTCAGATAGGTGTTGGGCACCACCCGATCTGGGGCCACCACCTCGGGCCGGGCCAGCATCACCTCCGCGCCCGTATCCCAGTATCCACTGACCTTCCTCCCCATCCACCTCCAGGGAAACAAGGCACTCGCTCCGCAGGGACAGCGCCGTGTCCACCCTGTAAACGGAGAACCTTGAGTCCGGAGCATCCAGCCCTCGAGCCGGTCAGTTTGTCCTGATGCCAGATGTTCCCCTTGGGAGGGGGTTCTCCATATTTCCCCTTTGGGAGGTCCCATGGTGACTCTCTCTCTGCATCATGGCGGGCCTGTTCCTTTGGGACTCCTCCCTGCCACCCTTTGACCAGCTCTTCACAAACTCATCAGCCAGCTGCCCTGTGCGTCGTGGGTTCTGTGGCTTTTTGTCCTCCAACCATAGCCTCAGGTCAGATGGGCACCGCTCATACAGTTGCTCCAGTACAATCAGCTTAACCAGGTCCTCCTTCGTCTGGGCCCCATCTGCCCACTTGTGAGCATATCCCTCCATGCGGATGGCCAGGTGCAGATATGAGACCTCAGGGGTTTTATACTGACTCCGGAACCTTTCCCAGTACATCTCAGGAGTCAGCCCAAACTCGCATAGCAGGGCCTTTTTGAATAGTTCATAGTCCCCTCTCTCCGCGCCTTCCATTCAGCTGTACATTGCCACAGCTTTGGGGTCCAGTAAAGGGGTGAGAAACCGGAGCCTGCCTGCCAGCTCAACCTGGTACAGCTTGCAGGCATTCTCAAAGGCAATTAGGAATTCATCTATATCCTACCCTTCCTTACGCTGGGGCAGGATGCACTTATCAAAGCTCTATGCAGTTCTGGGTCCCCCCTCACTCACTGCAGCAGGGGGCTCTCTGCTCCTCAGCCTTGCCAGCTCCAGTTCATGCTGACGCTGTTTCTCCTTCTCCTCCAGTTCATGATGACACTGCTTTTCCCATTCTTCCTGCTCCTCCTGCAGTTCCTGCTGCCTCAGCTCCAACTCTCTCATTTTTAGCTCCCTCTCCCATTCCAGTCGCCTCAGCTTCAGCGATGGGGAGCTCCACCGGGAGGATCGGTGACCTCAGTATTCACTGGGCTCTTCCCGGCCCCTCCTCTAGGCATAGGAAGGAGGGGTCTTGGGACCCTGGTGCCCGCCTAGCATCTGCCAGGCTGATTCCCTCCGAGACAAGGATCAGTTCCTCTGAGCGATCTCCCTCCTCCAGCTGGGCAATCAGCTGTTCTTTGGTGAGCTTCCCAATGCGCAGCCCCCTCTGCCTGCACAGCTCCACCAGGTCACTCTTAAGGTGCTTATTATAAGAAATAAGGCCCATGTGCTGGTTTCCAGGAGGAACCCCTAGTGTGCCAGCCCTTCTCCAGGTCACCACCTGTCTCCCAGGATCGAGCTGCAGACTCCTCCGCCCCGAGACTGCTTCTCGCTGACTCTTCAGCACGCCTGGTCCCTGTCAATCCCCCTTCGTTTACTGCTCCCCAGTCACTTACTGCAGGAAGCGCCGTCAACGGGGTGCAGTAGATCCCACCGCTACCACCAGTTGTCACAGAGTTTGGGGGAGACAAGGCCCTGCACCCCTGGCTTCCTGCAATTCACCGTGACTCTCAGCCAGACAGTAGAACAGAAGGTTTATTAGACAATAGGAACACAGTCCAAACCAGAGCTTGTAGGCATAAACAGGACCCCTTAGTCAGGTCCTTCTGGGGGTAGGGAACTTAGACCCCAACCTTGGAGTTCCCTCCAATTCCCCAGCCAGCCCAAGACTGAAAAACCCCCTCCAGCAGTCTCACTCCCCCTCCCTCCGGCTCCTCCTCCAGCCTTTGTCCAGTTTCCCGAGCAAAGGTATCACCTGGCCCAATCCCCCTTCTGGCTCAGGATACAGGCTCAGGTATCATCCCGCAAGTAAAGTCACCCCCTGCTATTCCATCCCCCCTGCAGACAGTCCCAGTAAAACTAGACGACATTCCCAGGTCAATCCGCCCCGCTCCCTACTGCGTCACAGTACCTGCATTTCAAATGTTTTTGTTCCTGTGGTAATACCCACAAGGTAATTTACATACAGTCTAGCTAGCACATTGTGAATGGAGAATTCAAGTTGAGGCCTAGCAACAAACACAATGGGCCATAGAAAAAGCCTATCCCCACCTAATGGACTTTCCTGTGAAAGATTCTAGCTAAAATATGGGTAATGGCTCTGGTTTGACCCATTGAAGCATGCAAGGACATGTGACTAGATCATGTGGTACTGAACTCCATCTTGTGCCTGTACTTTTCCACAAACTGTGCTGAGGGCTTTGCTTGGAACAATGAGTTTCCCCTCCACATGGCAAAAGCTATAAAAGGCGCTGGAAACATCTCCAGTTTGCCTCTTTCCTGCGCTGATCTCTGGACTACGGACTCATACTAATGGGAGCATTCTAACCAAAGGACTGAGGACCTTCCAATCATCTGAAGCAATCAGACTTGACTTGAGCCAGCAGTTTATGCCATCACTGCTTCAAGCCTGATCCAATAACTTTGCAATTATTGTGTGTATTTGAGTCTTTTAACCAATTTTCACTCTCACTTCTTTCTTCTCATAAATAAACCTTTAGGTATCAAATACTAAAGGATTGGCAGCAGCATGATTAGGCCAGATCTGAGTTATATATTGACCTGGGTACGTGGCTGCTCCTTTGAGAGCAGAACCCCCCCCCCTTGGTTGATGAAATTGGTTTTAAATAACCACCCATCATTAAGTCTAGTGTCTAAGGAGTCTGCATTTCTGACTTCTTGTTAGCCAATGGGGTGAGATAGAAGTTTACTTTTGTTGCTGGTTTGGTATATCTTATGGAAGAATAACCACCAGTTCTGGGTTGTGCCTGACCTATTTCTTAGCAGTTTGTCCTGAATTTGGTATTCTTAATTGTGACCCACTGAGGCACAGTGACAACGGTATACTCATTCTGCCTATAATATAATAGCCCTCAGTTACAAGGGCACCTTTTCATAATCACCGAGAAATCACTAAATAGAAATTCTGACTGACTTCACTGGGAGCAGGATCAGACTCAAGCTTTCAAAAAGTATTTTTAAAATGCTCCAACAAAGGGAAGAAATTGAGAATTGGAGGAGATGCATAACTTTTATGTAACTTTCTACACAGTTGACCTATGTCTAAATTCCAAGGCTCTGAATGGTAGAAATAAGAGATCCTAGTTATTCTTGCCCTAAACACATAATACAAATAGAGAAAAGTTTCAGAATTGTAGGCACACTAAAATATTATATCCCTTTACATTTTAGTAGCCTTCCCACACCACAGCATACTGAAGTCATAAAATGGAAGGAGATTGTTTCTTTAGTGAAGCTGGCCTCAGTATCAGCCTCTAAGCCTGTCTACACTAGAGTTTTTTTGACTGTTGTGGTCACTGTTATTAACACATCACAGATGGTAATGCAGTTAATCATGAACTACCAATCTGACCAGGAATCAGAGTTGCCTGACCTGCTTTGTGCCATGGAAAGAAGCAACACCAGATTACTTTTGGCATTCATGGAGCAGCTGCACACAGCAGACATCGCTTTTGGGCTTGGGAAACAAGCACTGAGTGGTGGGATTGCATTGCTATGCAGGTCTGGGATGACGATGTGTGGCTTCAGAACTTTTGGATTCAGAAAGCCACCTTCCTGGAACTGTGTGTGGAGCTCACCCCAGCACTGAGGCGCAAGGACACCAATGGAGAAGCACATGGAGATCACTGTGTGGAAGCTGGCAACCCTGGACTGCTACCGGTCGGTCATGAATCAGTTTGGATTCAGGAAGTCAACTGTGGGGGCTGTGTTAATACAAGAGTGCAGGGCCATTAATCGCATTCTGCTAATCGCATGACTCTCTGAAAAGTGCTTGAAACAGTGGATGGTTTTGTGGAAATAGGATTCCGTAACTGCAGCAGGGCGATAGATGGAATGCATTGTTCAATTTTGGCCCTAGACCATTTTGTGACAGAGTACATCAATAGAAAGAGGTACTTCTCCATGGTATTGCAGATGCTTGTGGATCATATGGGTGTTTCACTAATATCAATGTGGAGTGGTCTGTGAAGGTGCATGATGTGCACATCTTCAGGAACACTGGCCTCTACAGAAAGCTGCAAGCAGGGACTTTCTTTCCAGACCAAAGATTACAGTGGGGAGATGTTGAAATGCCCACAGTGATCTTGGGATACGCAGCATATCCCTTACTCCCATGGCTCATGAAGCCTTACAGGGAAACCTGGACAGTAGCAAGGAGTGCTTCAACAACAGGCTGAGTAGGTGCAGAATGACTGTGGAATGTGCCTTTGGCAGATTAAAAACATGCTGGTGCTGCCTTTATGCAGGTTAGGCCTAACTGAGGAAAACATTCCAATGGTCATAGCTGCATGCTCCATAATTTTTGTGAGGCTAAGGGTGAAAAGTTTGCCCTGGGTGGAGCTCCGAGTTATATCACCTGGCTGCTGATTTTGAGCAGCCTAATACAAGTGCTATTAGAGGAGCACAAGGAGGAGCAATTCGAATCAGGGAGGCTTTGAGGCATCATTCTGATAATGAGCGCTAATAATCTGTTTTTTCTATACAGCAATCTGCCATGCATTATTAAGCTCAGTTATCTTATTTGGCCTAGCACTTGTGATGATTCCTAACTGGGATTTGTAGTAAGCAAATTATTAGAATGCATGTATATGTTACTAGCAGCAGCAATCACACATGTAGGACACAAATAAAGATTGGCTACCTTTCAGAGAGTTTGTTTTTATTAAACACCAATTAACTCACACAAAAGGGTTGGTGGGAATGGAGGTAAGAGTGCTGAGCAGTGGAGGCTCTCATAGCTGTGCATAAATCCAGCTATCATTTTGGAAGGTGTCTCTAGGGCTGGAGTGAACAGGATATTATGATGTTTGGGGAAGTTGCAAGGAATGTATGGGAGGAGTTTGGGAAGGGCATGGAAAACAGTTCTGTATAGGCTGAAGGGGGGGGCGAGCATGCATCTGTTCTGCCAGGAGTGTGATTAGGGACTTCAACATCTCTGTTTGCTCCTCTACCACTTTTATCATCTGCTCATGGACCTTTAGAATGCGCTCCTCACTATACTTTCTGTCCCGTCTTTCCATTTCTCTCAGTTCCATGGCGCTCTCTTTTTTCTGATCGGAGGATTGGAGCACCCCTCTGAACATGTCCTCCTTGCTCCATCTTGGTTGCTTCCTTATCTGGCAGAGGCGCTCCGCCAATGTGCAGGGTGTTCCCCTGAAGGCAACATCTGCAGAAGCACAAGAAAATTCACAGAAGCATGATTGTTAGTTCGCTCACTGCACTGAATCATTACAGTAAAATACACCTCTTAACATATCAATCACTTTCTCTCTGTCCCTTGGCAAACACACATCTCAACGAACACCCTAAACATGGTGAGTTCAGCCTGGGTGGGCATTCAAAATGGGGCAAGGGTGTTAGTGATGCTTTCAGGGGATCAGTAAAAGCAACTGAGGACAATATTTTAAATTCTGCCACCATTTTCCACAGGCAGGGGTCACTGAAGCCGATATCTCACTCCTGAGGGTGAGCAAGGATGCATCTACTGCATGCGTATGGGTTCAGACCCGGTCCCTATGCTGCTCACCTGTGTGCTGCGTTGGTCCCTGCACAAGCGATTGCCGAGTGGTGCAGGAAAGTTTCCTACAATGGGGGAAGGAGCAAAGCAGCTTTCCCAAGGAACCTTTTGCAAAGGATTACCAAGTACTTCCAGGAAAGTTTCCTAGAGATCTCTCTGGAGGGTTCCCGTGAAATCTCGGTGTGCATCAACACACTGTTCCACCACACTGCTTAGCTGCTCAGGAAAATGTGGAGCACACTGAAATACAGCTAGTCTTGTAAATTTCTATCCCTTCCTTCACCCACTTCTACAATATTCAGAGCAAAGGACAGCTGTACGCCATTTAACCAAACAGCATCAACTCAAAAAGATTACTTACTCCGCTCCTACACCATGCTTTCTGGAAACTGAGTGCTGGAACTGGCTACATCCCTCTGGACTGGAAAAGAGTTCCTGACTCGCATGGTACTGGACCACCCTACAGTGGGCTCCACAACATCCTCCAACTCCACCTCCTTGTCCACAACTTCATCCTTGGGGTTAGGGTCCACTTTCCACTGCTTCCAGTCCCACCAAAGTGTCCATGGGGCTCTTGGCGGTAGATGTGGGGTCACTGCAGAGGATGGTGTCCAGCTCTTTGTAGAAGCGGCAGCTCTTAGGTGCAGCAGTGAAGTGACCGTTTGCCTCCCTTGCCTTCTGGTATGCATGCCTCAGCTCCTTTATCTTTGCTCTGCACTGCACCGTGTCCCACTCATAGCCCTTCTCACACAAGCCACGAGAAATCTGCCCCTAAGTATTGAAGTTCCTACAGCTGGAGCAGAGCTGGGACTGGACAGCCTCCTTTTCCCATATACTCAGCAGATCCATCAACTCCACAGTGGTCTAAGTGGGACAGCGTTTACCACATGGAGCTGCCGTGGCCAGCTGGGAAGATGCGACATGAGCTCTCCATGCCGAGCAAACAGGAAGTGGAATTTCAAAAATTACCAGGCCTTTAAAGGAGGGAGGGGCGGATGCTTGTTTACCTGGCTGCAGGACAGCAGAGTTCAAACTGCTGACTAGAGTGGTCACGATAGGCATTGTGGGACACCTCCTGGAGGCTATTTACAGCGACAAAACCATGCGCGGTGTCTACACTGGCACTTTGTGGACAAAACTTTGTTGCAAAAAGCTCTGTCTCTCTCATCGAGGTGGTTTTATTTTGTTGGCAAAACAGGAGAGTTTTGTCATCAAAAGTGGCATTGCAGTTTGTACACCTCCACTGTTTTGGCGTCAAAAGCTGCCTTTTGTCAAAAATCTCTGTAGTGTAGACAATGCCTAAGGCTATGTCTACACTACAGTAGCAGCACTATTGCTGAAGCTGTGCTGCTGTAGCGTAGATGCTTTCTACATCAAGAGAAAATGTTTTCTATTGATGTAGGTAATCCACCTCCCAAAGAAGCAGTAGCTATGTTGGCGGAAGGCTCTTAGTAAATCTAGCTGCATCAATAGTAGGGTTAGGTCCATTTAACTACATCACACAGGGCACGGACTTTTCATAGCCCTGACTGATGTAGCTGAGTCGATCTACTTTTCAGGTGTAAACCAGACCTTAGGGACAAAAGCCTGGAATACTGAATGAGTTTAGCAATTATGCAGACCTGCGGATGGCGGCTTATTGATTTAGATTTTCAGGATAGAACTGGTTAGCCAGTTTATCACTAATCAAATCCAACAGAGAAAAAAAAATACAACTTGTTGTTTAAGGCTGAAACAGGATAGGGAAAAAAATACTGGGGCAGGAAATACTTTTCCCAATCAAGAGGCACCTTTTCACAGAAATTCAGAAAGTGATATTTAAAGCCTTGTGTACTCCCACACAGTTTTTTCCTAAAGGCAAGTGTACTGTAGACAATGATGGGAGGCAACATAACCACAGGAGTCAGGGTAACAATATAAAACAAGTTGCACCCTGAACCTTAAAAATTGTTCAAAAAATTCAAAAAGTAATATAAATTCAAAGTGTGGCTCTTGGCAACTGTTGGATTACTCTACTGTAAGGCAGAAGGAAACACAAAACTGTCCTTTGTAAATGTTGGTCCTTATCTGTGTCTTGATTGTGCTTTTACCTTTCCTTGTGTTCCAAAGAAAGGATGGTGGAATCTGACTTTAGCCCCTCTCCAGCAATGGCTAGAAGTACATAAAGTCTGCTAGGAGCAATATTGTCTAGAATCAGGAAATGCCCTACAGCAGAGCTCCAACAAACATACTGAAAACCTGTGTTTTCTTTTGAAGGGATTATGCGGATCTGACATTGTCAATCAACTCCTGAGAAACCATACCCATGAAGTAAGCTAGTTCTCAGAGCAGCATTCAGTATTTAAGTTATAACAGCATGTTATTCAAGTGAGCTGTCTCCCACATAGGAGCACCTTCATGTCTCCCAATAAGGTGACTGTAGGTTAAGGTCAAACTCCATGTATAAAATGATAAATTTTATTCCAGATTTAGGGTTAGACTCCACAGCCACTGAACTGTGGAAGCCATTGAAATAGTTTTAAATCAATAACAAAATTGATTTAAAATTCTGGCAGAGAAGTCATATTCACTAAGAGAGAGAGCGCATATATAAATTCACACTCTTATAGATTCTAGGACTGGAAGGGACCTCGAGAGGTCATCGAGTCCAGTCCCCTGCCCGCATGGCAGGACCAAATACTGTCTAGACCATCCCTGATAGAGATTTATCTAACCTACTCTTAAATATCTCCAGAGATGGAGATTCCACAACCTCCCTAGGCAATTTATTCCAGTGTTTAACCACCCTAACAGTTAGGAACTTTTTCCTAATGTCCAACCTAAACCTCCCTTGCTGCAGCTTAAGCCCATTGCTTCTTGTTCTATCCTTAGATGCTAAGGTGAACAAGTTTTCTCCCTCCTCCTTATGACACCCTTTTAGATACCTGAAAACTGCTATCATGTCCCCTCTCAGTTTTCTCTTTCCCAAACTAAACAAACGCAATTCTTTCAGCCTTCCTTCATAGGTCATGTTCTCAAGACCTTTAATCATTCTTGTTGCTCTTCTCTGGACCCTCTCCAATTTCTCCACATCTTTCTTGAAATGCGGTGCCTAGAACTGGACACAATACTCCAGCTGAGGCCTAACCGGAGCAGAATAGAGCAGAAGAATGACTTCTCGTGTCTTGCTCACAACACACCTGTTAATACATCCCAGAATCATGTTTGCTTTTTTTGCAACAGCATCACACTGTTGACTCATATTTAGCTTGTGGTCCACTATAACCCCTAGATCCCTTTCTGCCGTACTCCTTCCTAGACAGTCTCTTCCCATTCTGTATGTGTGAAACTGATTTTTCCTTCCTAAGTGGAACACTTTGCATTTGTCTTTGTTAAACTTCATCCTGTTTACCTCAGACCATTTCTCCAATTTGTCCAGATCATTTTGAATTATGACCCTGTCCTCCAAAGCAGTTGCAATCCCTCCCAGTTTGGTATCATCTGAAAACTTAAGCATACTTTCTATGCCAATATCTAAGTTGTTAATGAAGATATTGAACAGAGCCGGTCCCAAAACAGACCCCTGCGGAACCCCACTTGTTATGCCTTTCCAGTAGGATTGGGAACCATTAACAACAACTCTCTGAGTACGGTATCAGAGGGGTAGCCGTGTTAGTCTGGATCTGTAAAAAGCAACAGAGGGTCCTGTGGCACCTTTAAGACTAACAGATGTATTAGAGCATAAGCTTTCGTGGGTCTGACGAAGTGGGCATTCACCCATGAAAGCTTATGCTCCAATAAATCTGTTAGTCTTAAAGGTGCCACAGGACTCTCTGAGTACGGTTATCCAGCCAGTTATGCATCCACCTTATAGTAGCCCCATCTAAATTGTATTTGCCTAGTTTATCGATAAGAATATCACGAGAGACCGTATCAAATGCCTTACTAAAGTCTAGGTATACCACATCCACAGCTTCTCCCTTATCCACAAGGCTCATTATCCTATCAAAGAAAGCTATCAGATTGGTTTGACACAATTTGTTCTTTACAAATCCATGCTGGCTATTCCCTATCACCTTACCACCTTCCAAGTGTTTGCAGATGATTTCCTTAATTACTTGCTCCATTATCTTCCCTGGCACAGAAACTAACTGGTCTGTAGTTTCCTGGGTTGTTTTTATTTCCATTTTTATAGATGGGCACTATATTTGCCCCTTTCCAGTCTTCCATGATTTTCCAAAGATAATAGCTAGAGGCTCAGATACCTCCTTTATTAGCTCCTTGAGTATTCTAGGATGTATTTCATCAGGCCCTGGTGACTTGCAGGCATCTAACTAGAACAGCTTCCCCCCAGTAGCTTTTTCAACTTTCTGAAATAAAAAGTTGTCTGCAATGCAGTCCAAGAATTTGTTGGATAGTCTGTGCCCTGCTGTGTTATTTTCCCAACATATATTTGGATAGTTGAAGTCCCCCCATCACCACCAAATCTTGGGCTTTGGATGATTTTGTTAGTTGTTTAAAAAAAGCCTCATCCACCTCTTCCACCTGGTTAGGTGGCCTGTAGTAGACTCCTAGCATGACATCACCCTTGTTTTTTACCCCTTTTAGCCTAACCCAGAGACTCAACACTTCCGTCTCCTATGTCCATCTCCACCTACACATCTCCAAGGCAACACCTCCTCCCTTTTTCCCGTCTATCCTTCCTGAGCAAGCTGTACCCATCCACACCAACATTCCAATCACGTGTATTATCCCACCAAGTTTCAGTGATGCCGACAATGTCATAGTTGTATTTATTTATTAGCACTTCCAGTTCTTCCTGCTTATTACCCATACTTCTCGCATTTGTATATAGGCATCTAAGATACTGGTTTGATCTTGCCTCCCAGTTTTGCCCTGACCCTCCTTTCTCTCTGCCATTATAGCCCACACTCCCTCTTGTTTCCGACCCATCTCCCAGGTCTCCATGTTCCCCATTTACCTGTGGGCTTTGCTCACCTGACCCCGTCGAACCTAGTTTAAAGCCCTCCTCACTAGGTTAGCCAGTCTGTGTCCAAATAGGGACTTTCCCCTCCTCGAAAGGTGAACGCCATCTCTGCCTAGAGACTTACTATGCATATATTCTTCTAATATATTCCCCCCAAAACAAAAATCATATATTTAAGGCACATATCTAATGGCAAAAAATTTAGTCCAAATGTACAAAAAACACTCAACTGTTTTGTAGTTCTTTAAATCAAAGATATATTTTAATGGGCTGTCCTTCCCCAAATAAAACAAACAAGGAATCCACCAAAAATGAATCGTAAATTACAAATCTGTTTTAATTTCAAATTGTCAATTCTATTTCAGCTTTTAAAATGGGATATTATTCTCTTAAATTATAAGAAAACGTCAACGATTTCCCATTTTACAGTATTTGGTTTGATTTTAGCAACAGCATTTTTTTAATGTTTTGAAACTTTTTAGATTCAGCTGATTAAATTGAAAAGTCACACAAACTGCAATTAACAATTTTGATCATGTAATAGTCAAGCAAGGGTTCCATGACTCTAGAACCTCTCTTGCATCTGTTATCAGATTCCATCAGTTTGATTTTCTATTCTCACCAATAATGATAAATTGAGTAGACTAAAATTAAAAACTTGTGTACACCTGAATCTGGATTTCAAATATTTGAAGATATTCCCATTGACCATTCAAGAAACTTTATAAGTACAAAATGAATACTTGTTATGGTATCCAGTTTCAGAAGCAATCTATACTAGAATGCTGTTCACAGGGACTACAATAACCAAATCCCAAGGATCAAAAATAATCTAATATAATGTCAACTTCTGCTGCATGAAAACATGCCATTTGCACATCCTCTCACATTCATAGCATTTTACAATATTGAGCGATGGATCAGAGAGCAGGCTTTGTTCTTCATAAACTATAAATAAAATATTGCACTCTTTAAAAGAGAGAACTTCTAAAAATATCACTAAACTCCAACTTTGCATGAGTTTAAAACAGGAAAGCTGGGTTACATCACTATTTCAGATGACAACTGGAAAAAAAATCAGTTTTACAAAATGTGTAAGTACTCTCAGAACAGGGAAATTAATTTTAAATAGGAAATGAAAAGGTTAATAGAAACAAACAGATGTGGCATTTCGCTAGAGAATGAAATTAGGAATGTATCAGAAATATGTATTGTAAGGAATGTACATGAACTGAGTGGCTAGCTAATTGGCTGAAAGAGCTCCAAGCAGAATCATTATGAAAAAACTCACAAATTATGAAATCCATCTCATTCAACTCTGTCATCTTCCTTTTCTGTATCCAAAAACTCTCATGAACAAGGACAGAATTACTGTACATTTAGTTAACAAGTTATACCAAGTTACGGACTTTTAATTCACAAAGCACCTGAAAGACTGCTAATATTCACCATTTAAGTGATCTAAGATTACCGTTCAAAACAACATTGCTATAATTCTGAAATTAGTGTTGCTTTCCTAGACCACGCTAAAAGAGCTGCTATACATCAGTGGAAATCTGACTCTGGCTCTCATTTAAAAACACGTTTCCACATTTAGCAGCCCTACCTTATCTCAGACTAACTTTAAAGGCACCTCTGTATCCCTAATTTACTTCCCTTTTACTATTTTGCAGAGAACATCATTGTTTCACAATTTTAACACCTGGTGTTAACTAGTCAACATAATTTCTTGCTCATTCGATTTAACAGCAAACTATTGAAATTATGCAGATCTGAAAGAAAGTGGGGAAAGTAGCCTTACTTTTTATAATCTTTATAAAAAGAGAATGGTCCATGTAAAAAAGTGTTCACACAGTAAATATTGGAAAATCAAAAACAATATATTCCATTCATTAACAGGCCTTTTTTATTAGCCTTCAAATTAAAAGTATGGGGCTGCCCAACAACTAGACTCAAATTAGAACAACAAGAGGGCTTATCTAGCATCATTAACTTGATTTCACCTGTGAACTACATTGCCTGTTTACTTTCCAAATTGCAAGTTTGTTGGAATGAGACTGCAAAAAAAACTTAATTAGAACCTCTACCACCAAAGAGGGAAAATCCCTTATGACCTTCTTCAAAGAAAGTCTATAATTGAATCTCAAAAACAATGAGGAGTCCAGTGGCACCTTAAAGACTAACTGATTTATTTGGGCATAAGCTTTCATGGGTAAAAGACCCACTTCTTCAGATGCATGGAGTGAAAATTACAGATGCAGGCATTATTATACTATATATAATTATAATTACTATATATAGTATAATTATATAGATAGATATAACTATATATAATTACAGATGCAGGCATTATTATACTATATAATAATATATATATAGTATATATATACTATACTTCACTTGCATCTGAAGAAGTGGGTTTTTTACCCATGAAAGCTTATGCCCAAATAAATCGGTTAGTCTTTAAGGTGCCACTGGACTCCTCGTTGTTTTTGTGGATACAGACTAACACGGCTACCCCCTGATAATTGAATCTCAGCAGCTAAAAGGTATCTACTTACGCAATACATTCATTTATACAATGTCAATGTTTTATTTTCAAAATTTTAGTTTTCCATACATTTATAAGATGAGTTGTGCCTATTTTAGACTTATTTGGAAGCACTCCATCAATGCAGCTCCTCTGTTGGAAGTGATAATGGAAACACCAGTGCATACAGGACACTTTTTTGGAGGGGGAAGTGGAAGGGGTGCACATCAGGTCACCGAATATTGCTCTCAGCAGTACTACATGAAATGGTGGTAAAAGTGTCAGCAACCATCTGAAGTCCGTCTGGTGTAATGGAGATTTCCAGATCAAACCTAGCATAAAGACGGCCTCCACAATTAATTGTTTTCCTCCCAGAAACAAAACTGATTACACAGAAGAACAGTGTACTGCAGCCAAAGGAAATCTCCCTTTGTATTTCCCAACAGGTTTTTATTGGTTTCTTTTAAATGAATACACATTTAAAATGTACAGACTAGTAGCAAGGTTGGAGAGAAGGAAGAGAGGATGGAAATGCTTGGGTGGAGGAAAACAAAAGAAACCTTTCACAAGTTATCACTAACTAAAAACCCTATAGAGAATCAAAGTTAACAAAACACAAGATACATCCACACCTCTCTTTTTCCTAGAGCGCCTCCTATCATTTATATTTTCCACAGGTATGAGGACACTACAAGATTATAGCTCAGCTGGTAAAGCAGCGGATACTACCTCTGTGCATATACAACATTTGATTAAACCTGTACAGATCTCTGGTTATACAACCTTCTACTTTAAAAGACAAGAGTATCCCCAAGTATATCAAAGCATGGCAGAGCTTTGCTCCCCTTCAACAGGAAGCAACCACTGTGAAACAACTGAGGTTCGGGATCCCCTCCAGGAGTAAGTGGAAACAGGCTTCATACACATACCTCCCTCCTCAAACACAGAGATACATACCACAGCGTACACATCCCTCCCAGGACATAAACATACCCCCATTCCTTTCCCTCCTACTCACTCACCGCACCCCCCCCCCCCAACACCCCTCAGCCTCCTCCCGCACAGCACCCTTCAGCCTTATCCCCCAGCCAGGGCGCTCTAGTCGCGCGGCGGGGACGACACTCACCATGGCAAACGCGCTGCGGCGGGGCCGGTTGTCCTGGTGACAAGGAGTCCAGAGCAGCCACTGCCAAGCGCAGGGTCTGCGCGCGCAGCCGAACCGAGTGGGCGAGACTAGTAGGGCACGTGACCGGGAACACCCCTGCTGATTCGGCTCATCCCCTTCACGTGACCCGAAGGGGCGGAGAGAGAAAGAGATAGGGGTGGGGTCGGGGTGTCGCGTGCACACATCAGAGGTCACGTGTCCGCGGGGAGGCGGAGCCCGAGGAAGTTGGGAGGGGCGGGGGAGGAGACGCGTCTTGAATGCAGGGTGGCCGGTGGGCGAACACTCTGGTGGCAGCAACGCCCCCTAGAGGCCCGGGGTGGCTGCGCCTCTCTGCCCCTCGCCACAAAGAGCAGCTGCGGGAGGGCACGTGCCACGTCTCGTAGACGCCAGGCAGATACGGTGCGGGAGCCCCAGAGGCGAGAGCGTTCCCGAGCCAGCGCAGTCGCTGTCCCCGTTAGCCTGCCACCTTGTGCCCATGTAATCCTGCACCAAAGAAGCAGGCCCGTTGCCAGGCGCTTGCCCTGCAAGGGTTTTCGCTCTCGGGATTTGAAAGAGCCCCTCCAATAAGCAGTGCAGGTTTCTCCCCCATGATAGGAAAGGTGGGGTCCAGGGAGAAGTAATATCTTTTCTTGGACCAACTTCTGTTGGTGAGAGATAAAGAGAGAAAGATATTACCTCACGGTCCTCACCTACCCTCAGCAACTTAGTTTGGCTCAAGGGCTAAGTAATGACAGGATACTGTGGGTACCCTGTGCATAGAAATTGCATTAAAGCCCCTGATAACTTTCCCATAGGACCTTTGCAGCTTACATCCATTTGGGGTCCTTGCTGGCATCTTGCCAGAGCCTAAAGTCTGAAATCTGGGCCCTGGTCTACACTATGAGTTTAAGTCAAATTTAGCAGCGTTCGAGTGATTCAACCCTGCACCGGTCCACACGACGAAGCCATTTTTGTCGACTTAAAGGGCTCTTTAAATCGATTTAGGTACTCCTCCCCAATGAGGGGATTAGCGCTGAAATCAACCTTGCTGGGTCGAATTTGGGGTAGTGTGGACGCAATTTGACGGTATTGGCCTCCGGGAGCTATCCCAGAGTGCTCCATTGTGACCGCTCTGGACAGCGCTCTCAACTCCGATGCACTGGCCAGGTAGAAAGGAAAAGCCCCACGAACTTTTGAATTTCATTTCCTGTTTGGCCAGCGTGGCAAGCTGATCAGCACAGGTGACTATGGAGTCCCAGAATCGCAAAAGAGCTCCAGCATAGACTGAACAGGAGGTACTGGATCTGATTGCTGTATGGGGAGACGAATCCGTGCTAGCTGAACTCCGTTCCAAAAGATGAAATGCCGGAATATTTGAAAAAATCTCCAAGGGCATGAAGGACAGAGGTTATAACAGGGACCCGCAGCAGTGCCATGTGAAACTTAAGGAGCTCAGGCAAGCCTACCAAAGAACCAGAGAGGCAAACGGCCACTCTGGGTCAGAGCCCCAGATATGTCGCTTCTATGATGAGCTGCATGCCATTCTAGGGGGTGCCCCTACAACTACCCCACCCCTGTGCTTCCCTCCTCCCCCACCCCTCCTGGGCTACCTTGGCAGTTATCCCCCCATTTATGTGATGAATTAATAAAAGAATGCATGAATTTGAAACAACAATGACTTTATTGCCTCTGCAAGCGGAGATCAAAGTGGGGAGGGGAGTGCGGTTGGCTTACAGGGAAGTAGAGTGAACCAAGGGGGCGGGTTTTCATCAAGGAGAAACAAACAGAACTTTCACACCGTAGCCTGGCCAGTCATGAAACTGGTTTTCAAAGCTTCTCTGATGCACAGCGCGCCCTGCTGCGCTCTTCTAATCACGCTGGTGTCTGGCTGCATGTAATCAGCAGCCAGGCGATTTGCCTCAACCTCCCACCCCGCCATAAACGTCTCTCCCTTACGCTCACAGATATTGTGGAGCACATAGCAAGCAGTAATAACGATGGGAATATTGGTTTCACTGAGGTCTAACCGAGTCAGTAAACTGTGCTAGCGAGCTTTTAAACGTCCAAAGGACACATTCTACCACCATTATGCACTTGCTCAGCCTATAGTTGAACTGCTCCTTACTACTGTCCAGGCTTCATGAGCCATGGGAGCAAGGGGTAGGTGCAACTGTGCGGTGCTGCCGACTGGGAGAGCAGCCTGAGGCAGAAGCCTCCAGCTGGCATAATATTCCAGGCAGACAATCTCCATTAGATGAAACTTAAAGAAGGGAATGACCTGGAGTCATTCCCATTTTTGTCCAGGCACCCCCAACCGACCTCACCAAGGCCAGCCAGGAGCACCCATGTCTCCACAGGCACCCCTGACCAACCTAACCAAGGTCGGCCAGGAGCACCCACGGGATGATGACGACGGTTAGCAGTCGTATTGTACCATCTGCCGTCCGCAAGGCAAGGGGATGCTGCTGTGTAGCACTGCAGTACCACGTCTGCCAGCAGCACCCAGGAGACATACGGTGACAGTGAGCTGAGCGGGTTCTATGCTTGCCGTGGTATGTCGTCTGCACGGGTAACCCAGGAAAAAAGGCGAGAAATGATTTTTTGCCGTTGCTTTCACTGAGGGAGGGGGGCCTGACGACATGTACCCAGAACCACCTGCAACAATGTTTTTGCCCCATCAGGCATTGGGAGCTCAACCCAGAATTCCAATGGGCGGCGGAGACTGCAGGAACTGCGGGATAGCTACCACAGTGCAACGCTACGAAAGTCGACGCTAGCCTCGATACTGTGGATGCACACCGCCGACTTAATGCGCTTAGTGGAGACACACACAATTGACTGTATCAAATCGATTTCTAAAAAATCGACTTCTACTAAATCGACCTAATTTTGTAGTGTAGACAGACCCTGGGAGATAAGGCCGGCAGAGACAACCCAGCCAGCAAGGGTTGGTCCATCTTGACCTTTACATTTTTAAGGAACAAAAGACCACAAAAGAAATACACGAACTCACTATTCCCAGTTAGGGACAGATTTTTGTTCATTCCCTTTACATTGATTAACAATACAAATTGTTTATTGCTGCACTAGTCCAGAGTCCATATGGAAATAGCCTGTGTAACCTTTGGGTGGGCTAGAGCAGCGGTCTCCAAACTTTTTTGATCGCGCATCCCTATCAGTAAAAAAATTTTGAGCACGCACCCCCTGCCGCGCTGGCTCTACCATTTTTGCCAAAGAAAAAAAAAACCTGCTCGGACTCCCGCCCGAACTGCTGAAGCATTAAAAAAAAAAAAAAGGGCTCCTCCTGCCGTGCACCCCCAAGGATCCTCTTGCACGCACCCCACTTTGGAGACCACTGGGCTAGAGTTCACTTCATTGCCCTTCCCTAGAGCCTAAAAAACCCAGGTAGGGTTGCCAACTTTCTAATTGCACAAAACCAAACACCCTTGCCCCGCCTCCTGCCCCAAGGCCCTGCCCCTGCCCTGCCCCTTCTATGAGGCCCCTCCCCCATTCACTCCATTCCCCCCTCCCTTTGTTACTTGCTTTCCCCCACTCTCACGGTGCTGGGGCAGTGGGTTGGGGGGCAGGAGAGGGTGTGGGGGGCAGGCTCTGGGAGGGAGTTTGGGTGTGGAAGGGAGCTCAGGGCTGCAGCAAGGGGGTTGGAGTGCAGGAGGGGGCTCCGGGCTGGGGCCAAGGGGTTTGGAGTGTGGGAGGGGGTTAGGGCTGGGGTGGGGGGGTGAGGTGTGCAGGCTCTGGCTGGGCAGCGCTTACCTCAGGCAGCTCCCACAAACAACCGGCATGTCCGGCTCCTAGGTTCAGGGGCAGCCAGGCAGCTCTGCGTGCTGCCCCTGCCTGCAGGCACTGCCCACGCAGCTCCCATTGGCCATGGTTCCTGGCCAATGGAAACTGCAGACAGGGCCGGCTCCAGCGTTTTTGCCACCCCAAGAAGCAGGGAAAAAAAAAAAAAAAAGCCGCGATCGGTGGCACTTCGGCGGCAGCTCTACCGCCGCCGCTTTATTTTTCGGCTGCAATTCGGCGGCGGGTCCTTCCCTCCGAGAGAGACTGAGGGACCCGCCACCGAAGAACCAGACGTGCCACCCCTCTCCATTGGCCGCCCCAAGCACCTGCTTGGTGTGCTGGTGCCTGGAGCCGGCCCTGACTGCAGAGTCGGTGCAGCGCGCAGAGACCCTCCTGGCTGCCACTGTGCCTAGGAGCCCAAGGGACATGCCGGTCACTTCTGGGAGTCGCATGGAGCCAAGGCAGGTAGGGAACCCAGAATTCAGTCTAAGGATTTTCAGCAAGGATTGCACAGGGAGGTCCCCACATTCAAATCCCCAAAAGAACAAATGGAATTTAATTAAATATCAACATTGTAAATCTTAAGATAAAGAAAAAAACAAATAACAATGTTTACAACGTATCATGGCTATTATCTTCAGTTTTACTTAAACTTAAAGAAAACTAAATCTAAACAGGTCAGTCCTCACAGAAACACAGTGAGAAGAAACTCAGAGTTCCCAAAAGCTTTTGTTGAGCTCACTTGAGTCTCAGTTAGAGTCTTTGATCACCAAATCTATACAGTCTGCTGAGTCAAAAGCAACATCTTCCCTCCATTTGCTTGTAAGAATCTTCAGCTGGAATCCGTGCAGACACTTCCACTTCCTCTGCTGAAATCACTGTTAGCCAATCAGCTAACTGATTATCAACCACTCAGTTATGTATATAGATTTTTTTAAACACCCATTACAAGAAAATACAAAACTGAGAGTAGCAAAATATAAATGACTCTTTCCCCATTATCATACTTAAAGAGAAGTTGGTGAATCATACTAGTTGAGACAATTTAACTAAAACAGTTTGGCTAAAATCAAGCAACATTCAAAGTATACAATTAAAATAAAAGAAATGAATTTTTCCTCCAGGGCCGGCTCCAGGTTTTTTGCCACCACCGAAGCAAAAAAAAAAAAGAGTGCCGCCCCAAGCACATGCTTGGAATGCTGGTGCCTAGAGCTGGCCCTGTTTCCCTCCCAATTTCCCCTTTTTATAATTAACATTGCCCATGCTTCCCTGTTGGAGGGTTAACAATAATCACTAACCTACTGCAAAATGCTTCAGAGTTAGGGACAAAAGCCTGCTTTCTACTCCTGGGTTCATTTCCATGTGGCCTTTTGGAAAGCAGCTGCCTTAACTACTTGCCCTCATGGAGTCTGATCACAGCAACAGGGAACCTATTGGAGCATAACCAAAACTACCACACCCATGGCCTAAGTGACTACTCATTTTGGTGCCAGAAATGGGTGGTGTTTGGCAGACTTTGCCACTTTTTTTTTTCCGCCTTAAACAAGATTTTTCCCCGCCAAACAAGAAGGAGCCAACCAGACCACATTATCCTATGGATGCCCCAATGAGGGGGAGCCAAGCAGCACACACAATCATATTTTGAGTATCTGCACCATTTACTGTAAGCAGCATCTCATTCTTGCATTTCACATGAGCAGAGCTTTAAAGAGTACCACCACCCTTTTCTTTTTTTCAAATTTGACCCTTGCCATTTGGGCTGGAATTTTAAAAGGACCAAAGGGGGCTGACAAGAGGGCAGAGCTGGTTGTTGAGTAACAGTGAGGTGTTTCCTAGATGGTTCTTCATCCCTCACCCAGACAGATGGTCCTCAATCACATCCCACTTCCGCAAAAACAAGGGAAATTCACTGTCCAAGAAAGTTAACACAGAGCTAAGTTTGACTGGCAGTATCCCATACTCTTCCATGTAACCTTCTGAAAAACAGAAAAAACAGAGTTAAGGTAATGTCTCCAATACCATAGGGAGGATGTTAACCACACCCTTTGAGCACTGCCCTGAGTCCCTATGAGAAAAATAGAACTGTACTCTTCCCAAACATCAGGAGGGGGAGCATAAAAAGTGCATACTGATAATGTAGAGAAAAATCTTCACTAAGATAAAGTTCAAGTTTAGGTCAGGCTTAGTGAACATGAGGTAGCTACGCACCACATATACTCAATCTCTGCCTCCTCCAGACAAATCACCACAGACTTGCCAGATGTTAACAGTTATTCAGCCTTGTCCAAGGAATTTCCTCTGGGAAATCATCTTCCATTAGTCCTGGCTGAGCCTTTGTGTGTGCCAATAGCCCGCTACAACTCCCTAGGGCAATAGTGCAACAGATCATAGAGAGGGTGCAAGGCATTGTGTAAATGCCAGTGCAGTGTGGTGTTCAGGCGGACAATGAGAATATACAAATGAGTGCTAGAAAGGGGTGAAGCACTTTTAGTCCCCTATCTTCTTGACATACCCAGTGAAACATCAGCCTCTGGAGATGACAGTGACAGCCGATCAAGTGCCCCTAAAACTCTACAGATATTTTAAAAACTTTTGTATTCATTCCTAGATATTAAATCCAGGAGAGGTCATTGTGACCATCTGTCTGGACCTCCTGCACACCACAGCCATGGGGGAAAAAATCCCTGCTTCTTTTAGCTACAGCTACTCCTAAAATGGCAGCGCCAGATCTGGCAGCTTGCAGCAACTAATGCTGAATCAATACAGTAACAGTGAGGGTCAATAGGAGTGTGTCAGGATACCAGGACATAGGCAGTCTGACCTAGTTGTCAGGGGCAAAGCTCAGAACCCTAGTCACAGCCCAAATTCTAGGCTCAAGGGTCAAGACCAAGTATGAGCCAGGAATTGGAGCTGAAGATCACAACCAGAGTCAGAGAAGGCAAGAGCAGTCCTGATTCAGAGGCAGGAGTGAGACTGGGAAAGGACTGAAACAAGGCTGAGTGCAGGGCTTAGTGTGAGACAAGCATCCACAGGTATGTGCATTGAGCAGCAAGCCAGCTATCGCTGCTGCTAGGCTAAGAACCAGCTTGCTAGCTTCCTTACCCAATCAAGCAGAGCAGTCCATCAGGGAGCTTAGTTGACTTGCTAGGCCATCAGGAGACTGAGCAGGTGCAGCTGCGGGGCCTTACTCCTGACAGAGTATCTGAAGAGGAATGATGGTTTAGTATCATATATTACACAGCAGAACAAAATGGCAGATTTTATTAGGGCTATATCAAGTTTGGTTGGGGCCTTGGCCTACTGCCAATTCCAAGGGGCAGAGTTAAGGTTTTGTTGGGGTAGTGAGGGAGACATTACCTTTAACTCTGTGGCCTGGTCTACACTAGGCTTTTATGTCGAATTTAGCGCCGTTATATCGAATTAACCCTGCACCCGTCCACACCACGAAGCCATTTAGTTCGACATAGAGCCCTCCTTAAATCGATTTCTGTAATCCTCCACAACGAGAGGAGTAGCGCTAAATTCGAAATGGCCATATCGAATTAGGCTAGGTGTGGATGGAAATCGACGGTAATAGCTCCGGGAGCTATCCCACAGTGCACCACTCTGTTGACGCTC
>NW_020698074.1:227046-248395 GCF_002925995.2 Terrapene triunguis | reverse complement strand
ATGTTTTATAATTTTTACATAAACCAAACACATGTGGATATAACTCGGTACAATATAAATTGTAAGCTTTATAAAAATCTACTTTGAACTGAGCAGAAGATTAGATCAGGTAATAAAATACTATTGCCACATGTGAACTTTTTTATTATTATTATTATTACTACATTCTAACTATTAATACAGTTTAATACATCTAGCTTTAGTTTAGCTGAAATGGTCTGTGGTAGTTTCCATCAGTTTTGCTTCTTGAAAATGTTGAAATTTAATTTTCTTCCCCTTATCTTATCAACTGGGGTCATATCATCATGGAAGCATCCACCATCATTGCATGTCTGAGGAAGCACTAAAATCCACTTACCTACCATCTAGTTTGATGCAATCCATCCATCATTTCCTCAGCATCTCTATTCTATCCTTTCCTGCCATACTATCTTCACCAGGTCACCTTCATTCCTCCTCTGCATGTGTCCAAACCAACAAAGTAATGCTTCCTTGATTTGTCAGCCACATCTCAGACTTGGATTTCCATCCTAATACTTTCAGTTAGAAACCTGTGTCCTCATGTAAGCCCTCTTATGGCATGAAGACATCTCATCTCAAACATCTGTAGGTATTGAACCTGCCATCTCTTTATCGCTCAGGCTTCTGCACCATACAGCTTTGTGAGGCACACCATTGTTCTATACAGTTGGGCTTTTAGGCTCAGTGGCATATGCTTGTCTTCCACAACCCCTGAGATGTTATTCCATACACTTCCACCCTCCCTAATCTGGACTGTAGTTCATATTCAAGTTTGCTGTCTTCTGTGACCCAGCTACCAAGGTACCTTCTGACCACTGTATTGTATACTTTTTCTACATCTATAAAAGCCCAGAAGCTATCCTGTTGGTAGTCTAGCCACTTCTCTATTCCTTACAAATTACAAACATGGCATCTATGGTTCCTCATCCCTTCCTAAAACTGATTGTTCTTATTCAAAGAGGGATTCCACCATTTTTCTAATTCTATTGTCCATGATATGTTCCAGTATCTTCATCCCATGCAACAATATCTTTATCCCTCAATATCTCCACATTGATGGATGCTTCCCTCCTTATGTACTGGGACCAGGATAGATTTGCACCAGTCTTCAGGAATTTTCTTGTCTCACTATATGGCTTTAACCACTCTACTCATTATTTTATACAGTATAACCTCAGAGTTACAAACACCTTGGGAAGGGAACTGGTTTGTAACTCTGAAATGTTTGTAACTCTGAACAAAATGTTATGGTTGTGCTTTCAAAAGTTTACAACTAAACATTGACTTAATACAGCTTTGAAACTTTACTACGCAGAAGAAAAATTCTGCTTTTAACCGTCTTAATTTAAATGAAACAAGCACAGAAACTGTTTCCTTGCCTTGTCAAATCTTTTTTTAAACTTTCCATTTATATGTTTAATAGTTTACATTTAACACAGTACTGTACTGTATTTGCTTGTTTTATTTGTCTCTGCTGCTGCCCGATTGCGTACTTCCAGTTCCAAATGAGGTGTGTGGTTGACTGGTCAGTTCGTAACTCTGATGTTCGTAACTCTCAGGTTCTACTGTACCTCTCTCATGTAAGACTTTCACCATGTCTACTGGAATTTCATCAGGCCTTACCATTTTTCATTTCCTGGACTGCATTTCTCACCACCTCCTCTTATGTTAGGTTCAGGCACCACATTAGGGTTACAAGTTGGCAACTCCACCCTAAAGGGATTTGCCTCATTTAAGAGACTCTCAAAGTATTGTTTGCATCTCTCTTTCACTTGTTCAGGTGTTACCAGCAGTCTCCCCGATCATCATTTACATTCCATACTTCTCTTTGAGTCTCTTTTTTGCAGTGCTATGTATCTTTTTGCCAGCAAACTGTGCGTTGTTTAAAAGCTTGGCATACAAATTCTCTAGGGCACTCTTCGGCCTCCTTCACTGCCTGCCTGGCAGCTCACTTTGCTTCTTTGTATTTGTTTACACTTGTTTACCGTCTCAGTATTTAAGCAAGTTGATGTTTAACAAGTTGCTTAAATACATAGATTGATTTCACTTGGAATACTCTCATAACGTTGGTTTTACTCCTGGAAAAAAAATCTCTTAACATAGGCATTGGTCAAATAAACTAAAAATCAAGCAGTGTTGAGCATCAAAGGTAAACCATGATGGAACTTTCCTGGATAGAAGTGGAAGGGAAGAAAAATGTTAGACTTTTGAGAAGGGAATGAACTATATTGTGTATGAATGCCCCAGTAAAACTTCTAGGTTTGAAATACCTGGCATTACATTGGTAAGACAGACATTTTTATCCTTCTACCATTTCCATTATTATTTCTTAAGCACCTTTACAAGACACAAAGGTCCTGATCCAGAGCCCATTGAAACCATTAGGCTTTGGATCAGGCAAAAGCCAGACAACACAGAAAAGACAGGACATACTGGAGAGCCTAGAGGAAGAAATAACCTGGAGGTTATGTGTTACATTGCTTTGATCGGTTCAGAAACATTGCTCATTTCAATAATGTTTGCTTCCCAAATTAATAATTTCCATTGGGTGTGGAAATGCTTTACTTTCTTTTTTTATCTCCTTGCATATTTCATCAAGTTTAATTATTCCAAAAGTTCCATAAACAGAGTTTCCAAAGGTATTACCTGTTACACATTTTCAGAATAGGACTACACCATAAAACTCACTGTAACTTCTACTATGTAGCATAAGCAACTAGATAAGCAGGTTGTTTTGTATTATTTATTGTGGTAGGATAGTCTGTTCTGTACAATCGGCTTTTGGTGATTGAAATATTAAGTAAATAAATAGATTCTTTCCATTGATTGGGCCAAATTTTCAAAACATAATTTGTATGTGTGTGCAAACAACTTTGAACACTCAATCACTTGGGCACATAATTTCTGTACACTAATGCTTTTGCACACAAATAAAAAATGTACACGCACAAACCCATGTTATGTGGACAAATGAAGCACAAATGGGTTTTACATACAAAAATGCTATGAAATGTATGTGCACGTTATAGTATATGCTCCTTAGGGCAGGGGCCATCTTTTGTTACACGTTATGTTCAGCATAAGACGACCCCGACTGAGGCCTCTAGCAACTCCTGCAATTCAAATAAAAATATTTATGAGTGCAGTTATTGTGCATGCATAAATGAAGGCTAGGCTAAGGTTTCTGAAAATTTTACCTTTAAAATAGTGCTTTTCAATCCAAGGATCTCAAAGCATTTTGTCAAAAGATAATCAATCAATCCTCACAATACCCCAGTGAAGCAGGCAATTTATATCTGTTTTACACCTGGGTAAAATGAGGGGAAAGAGATTATGTGACTTGTAACAGCAGGTTAGAGGCAGTGTAAGAAATAGAACACAGAAGTCCTAGAATGTGGTATAGACTTGTAGTGCAAAACTATGTGATGTCAGAATGTCTTCCCAAAAATCAAACGAATGCTTGCAGCCTCCTGCACACTTTTATTACCAGGTAAAGTGCCTTCAAGAGGACTATGGTAGTAAGCACTGCACCCAGTAGCAAGTGTTTTCAGGATCAGCCTCTAAATTATTTTTGATGGCATACAAAACAGAACAAGAATTATGAAGACTAAAACAACTGCTAAATCTGTTACTAATGGCTGACTGGAAATACTGCAACATATCAAAAAATGCTTGCAACATAGAAAAATATGCAACATGAAAGCCAAGATGGTATTTTGAAACAATTCCCATAATCTACAAATCTTTATGTAACAAAGTACATTTGAAATATTGAATACATGGGATCTAAAAATAATTTTTATTTTCTGTTAAGTTAAATCTTGGTAAAGTCCTAATAACAAGTTCTTCGGATGTCTGCCCTAAAATACTTATTAATGAAGAGTAGAATAAATTTTGATAGGGTAATCACATTAATTTCAGATTGGATACATTGTTAGGACAATTTATGGATCCCTACATAATATATTGTTGCATCTTGCAGACAGTGGTATTTTAATCTATTTAAAAGAATAATAAAGATAAGCCAAAATATCCATATTTGTGCTTTACCAGCTTCTTTCTTGGACAGTTACAGAGCTAAATTAATCCCTGTTGTAACTCCATTGACGTCAATGGAGTTTGTTGAGGGATGAATTTGGCCCATGAATTTCCAAAAAATTCTCTTAGTTACATTTTATGTGGAAAACACTGACAGCCAATCAATCATAAGTGATTTCTTAGCACAATCATGAAGGTTTCAGCTTACCTACTAACTTGCTCAGGAAACAGATCCAGCAGAAGCTATTCCTTACTTGTCTGGCACATGTCTAAAGAATATGTGGTTGTACGAGGATGGCCTTTTAAAATGAATTGGAAAAGTGTAGACAGTTTACATGAATAAGGACTCCTCTGAAATACAACAAATATACAGTATGTAAATATATAATGAATCCTTAAAATGTATACCTGAAAGGGCCTGATACTGTAACTTCTCTGCAGGCAAAATGATGATCCCATGAAGCCAATTGGCAAAACTACATTGATTTCAATTAAACCAGAATTTGCCTCTATGTGTGGACCGCTCATAGACGTTCATGGACATTATGCATATGGTGATGCAGAAGCAGATCCTTTTCTTCAGTACTCCTTCCTAGGCAGTCATTTCCCATTTTATATTTATGCAATTGATTATTCCTTCCCAAGTGTAGTACTTTGCATTTGTCCTCACTGAATTTCATCCTATTCATTTCAGACCATTTCTCCAGTTTGTCAAGATCATTTTGAATTATAATCCTGTCCTCCAAGGTGCTGTCCTCTCAGCTTGGTGTTATCTGCAAACTTTAGAGAGTACACTTATATACCATTATCCAAATCATTTATGAAGATATTGAAAAGAATCAGACCTGAGACAGATCCCTGCGGGACCCACTTGATATCCCTTCTAGCTTGCCTGTGAACTATTGATAACTACTCTAAGTATGCTTTTCCAACCAGTTGTGCACCCACTTCTAATAGGTTCATCTAGGCTATATTTCCCCAATTTGATTAAGAGGTGGTCATGTGAGAGAGCACTAAAAGCCTTATTAAAGTTGAGATATATCACATCTACTGCTTCCTCCCTATCCACAAAACTTATTACCCTGTCAAAGAAGGATATTAAGTTGGTTTGACATGATTTGTTCTTGACAAATCCATGCAGACTATTACTTATAGTCTAAGTGCTTACAAATTGATTGTTTGATTATTTCCTCTATTATATTTTTGGGTACCAAAGTTAAGCTGACTGGTCTATTGTCTACCATCACCAACACTAGTTAATATCATGACCCTGCAACGCTCCTGAGATCCATTCACTGGAGACCTCATCTTGCATAATTTCTGGCAGTATTACCATTGACTTCAGTAGGATCAGGACTGGGGCCAAACATAGTAATTTCCTTACTATACTACATATTAATGTATACTTTGATTTTATGTGATAAGAAAACAATTAATTTTATGTCCTGTTCTAAAAGAGCAATATAAATCCTTAAGAGATGGCAAACAGAATGATTTTATTTGATGGAGGGAAAAGTACTGTACTTCATTTAAATTACATCATCATTTACAAAACATTACTTTTTATAGAGTTCCACATTATCTACCCTTTATAATGTATTCACCACGATTTTATACAATTGTTCAGGGATAATCCACTGTGATCCCTTTTCTGACACTCATTGACTGCAATACAAGAGTACAAGGTGGGACTGCAGGAGTGGGGGCAATGGGGAAAGAAGGTGAAAGGGTAACAGAGCTTTATAACTTTCTTGAGAAGACCATATATGTACCTTTATCAACTAGAAAGGTAGCCCTGATTTTACATGATCCCTGTCATCTTTTTCCAGATGTTCACCAACTCCAACCTTGCAAAATTAGCTTGGGGTACCTGAGAATTTGGGGACATCAGAATACTAGTTTCACATAATTTAAATGAAAGCACCACATTAAGCAACTTTAACAAACATTAAGGAACTGAAAGGCAAAACTGCCCTGCATTTAAAAAAAAATTCACAACGTTTCCAAAAACTAGCTTCTAGGTGTTCACCAAAAGCTGTATGTAATAATTCACATGAGCAATAACTGTATCTGTCATGCAAACATCTGTTTGCATACGCAAATCAGAGAAGTGCCCCTCTACCCAGTTTGTACATATAAAAACCCATTTGTGTAGACAAATGAAGTAGTTACACATACAAATAATTGTACACATAACATTTGTGGATGGACATTTAAGCCAAGGTTTTAAAAACAGGAGTAAATAAATTAGGCTCCTAAATCCATATTGAGGCACCTAAGTAGCCTGAATTTCAGAACTGCTGAACACCCAGGAGCTTCCATTGATTTTACCACAGTGGAAGACTCTGCTTAACATCTTAGATAGCTATATACAAATGCAAGGAGTATGGGGAATAAATAGGAAGAACTGGAAGTCTTAATACACAGAGTAGATTATGACTTAATTGGCATCACTCAGACTTGATGGGATAAATCTCATGACTGAAATATTGGTATACAGGAGTATAGCTTGTTCAAGAAGGACAGGCAGGGGAAAAGGCAGATGGTGTTGCATTATACATCATCAAGAATATATTTCCTTGTTTTGAGGTCCAGAAGGAGGTGAGAGGCAGATCAGATGAAAGCTCTGGGTGAAGATAAAGGGGGAAAAAACAGGGGTGACATCGTGATAGGGGAGTTCAGTAGACCATCAAATCAGGAGGAGGTGGTGGATGATCCATTTCTAGAACAAATAACAGAAATATCCAAATCACAATTACTGGTAGTAATGGGAGACTTTAACTACCCAGACATCTGTTGGAAATGTAACACGGCAAAACACAAAATCTCAATAAGTTCTTGGAATATATTGAGGACAACTTCTTGTCTCAGAAGGTGGAGGAAGTAATGGGGGGGCAGCCATTTTAGGCTTGATTCTGTCTAATGGAGAAGAATTGGTTGTGAATCTGAGAGTAGAAGGCAATTGGAGTGAAAGTGACCATGAAATGATAGATTTCATGATTCTATGCAAAGAAAGGAGTGAGAACAGCAGAATAAGAACAATGGACTTCAAAAAAGCAGATTTACAAATTCAGAGAACTAGTAGGTAAGGTCCCATAGGAAGAAAATCTAAGGGAAATAGGAGCTCAGGAGAGCTAGGAGTTTCTCAGAGACAATATTAAAGGCACAACAGCAAACTATCTTAATGTGAAGGAGAGATAGAAAGAATACTAAGATGCCAATAGTTCTCCATCAGGAGCTCTTTAGTGATCTGAAAATCAAAAAGAAATCATACAAAAAAATGGAAACAGAGAAAAGAATAGTGCAAACATATAGGGACAAAATCAGAAAGTCTAAGGCACAAAATGAGTTATACCTAGCAAAGGTCAAAAGGCAATAAGAAGAGGTTTTATAAATACATTAGCAGACAGAAAAAGATGAAGGAAAGTATAAGTACACTACTTAGTGCGGAAGAAGAGTTAATAATGGATGACATCAAAAAGGCTGAGGTGTTTAATGCTTATTTTGCTTCAGGCTTCACTAAATAGTTTAATTGTGACCAGATTCTTAACACAATTAATATTAGCAAGGGGAAAGAAACACAAAACAGAATAGGAAAGAACAAGTTAAAGAATATTTAGATAAGTTAGGTTGATTTAATTTTGTACTGTAGACTTGCCCTTAGGGTGAATTTTGTCAGGCTCTACCAATTTGAATACACCGACGTTACGTTGACATACAGCCACCTCAGTAACTGAATCAGTTTTACACATCCACACTAAGCTCCTTGTGTTGGCAGTGCATGTCCACACCTGAAGCACTTGCACCAATTTAACTGCCAGTGTGGAGCATCGTGGGATGGTTTCTGAAAGGCAGCAACAATCAATGTAAGCAACACAGTATTTACATTGACACCGTGTCGGCCTAACTACATCAACTTAAATGCTACGCCTCTCAGGGCAGTGGAGTTATTAAGTCGGTGTCATGGGCAAGTTACATTAGTGGGAGTTACATTTTAGTGTAGAATCTTACAGAGCTAGATCGACGTAAACTGCCTTATATCGACCTAATTCTGTAGTGTAGACCAGGCTTAGGATATGTAAGGAACTCACTGATCCATTCTTGGAACTGTTAGTGATTATCTCTGAGAGCTCATGGAGGATGGGTGAGGGCCCAGAGGAAAAGGGCAAACATAGAACCTATCTTTAAAAATTGGAACAAAGAGAACTTAAGGAATTATAGACCAGTCAGCCTAACTTCAGTACCTGGAAAAATACTGGAACAAATTATTAAACAATCAGTTTGTAAGCACCTAGAAAATAATAGGGTTATAAGTAATAGTCAACATGGATTTTGTCAAGAATAAATCATGCCAAACCAACCTTATTCCTTTCTTGATAGGGCTGGGGATGGAGCTGGGCTGGGAGCCAGGGCCGGGAGCCAGGGCTAGGAGCCAGGGCCACAGTTTGGGGCAGGACTGGGAGCAGGGATGGGGCCGCAGCTGGGCTGTGGTTGGGGCCCAGGCTGGAGCTGTAGCCAGGGCCGTGGCCAGGTGTGGAGCCGGGAGCCAGGGGATGAGGGCAGGGATGCAGCTTGGGGTGGAGCCAGAGCAGAGCTAGGGGACAGAGCAGGACTGGATGACACTCTCTTTTCCCATGGGGGCTGACCTGGGCCTCGTCACATGCTCCCGAATGCTCCTCCAGGCCCCACTAATGGGGGCGTGAACCACAGTTTGGGAACCACTGGTCTAGATAAAACTACCATAATGTGAGTTGAAAGGCTGTATAAAATGGTTTTCTTTCAAACTGGGAGAACATATCTAGTGGGTCTCCCAGGGGATCTGTCCTGGGTCCAGTACTATTCAACATTTTCATTAATGATTTTTATAATGGAGTAGAAGTATGCTTATAAAATTTATGGAGGATGCCAATTTGTGGGTTACAAGCACTTTGGAGGACAGGATTCAAAATAACCTTGACAAATTGGAGAACTGGTCTGAAACTAACTAGATGAAATTCAAGACAAGTGCAAAGTATTACACTTAGGAAGGAAAAATCAAATGCACAAATATAACATGGGGAATAGCTGGTTAGGCAGTTGTACTGTGTCACAGGGTGCACGGCCGGCCCCTCTTCTTCTGGGCCCGGTTGCCCTCCCAAATAAGTCCAGGGACACTTCAGCTTGTGCAACACCCATGTCCTTTATTCTTTAAGCGTTTTCCCACTACCGGTGTCCAACTATATACAATCCTTATATATTTCTTGCCTACCACAGGCTGGTACCACCCTGCCACATACTGCTGAAGAGAATCTGGGGATTATAGTAGATCAAAATTGAATATGAGCAGTGTGCAAGTAGAAATCGTTTCTTGCCGGTACTGCACTCATGGGAGGGACACAAGGGGAGGTATGTGACCTCGCCACGTGACCCTCCATGTGACCCCTCCCCGCCCCCAGCCCGGGGCCCCCATGCTCTCCCCATCCCCTCCGACACCCCCCTTTGTATATACAAACATCAACATGCTTAACTACTCACTTTTCCTCCACATATGTAGTATTCAGTCTGTTTATATGGAATATGGGAATTGGGTGAGGAGCCATTTCAGCATATGTATGACTTATTAAAAGACAAATTTTAAGTAGAACTGTATCCTAAACTGCTTTATGGTATTGTACCCAAACATTGCATTTGAATGGGGGATTCAACTTCCTTTATAGGAACAGACTCCTGAAACTCTTACCAGCCCACAAAAGTGGTCCATAGTCATGCAAATAGTCCCATTGTCTTCAATAGGGTTGATCAAATGATTAAAGGTTTACGGGATTAGGTTCCAAGTTTGTAAATTGTTCCGGATGAAACTGACAATGCCTGAACTGTCAGATCAGAAGGAGCTTCATTTGAATAAAGGTGGGCAGATGTGTGATAAGTCTTAGCTCCGTTGCTAAGATGAGGAACATATTTTCAGCAAAGTTCTTGGCAGATTCCTGAGGCAGCTGGTTTAAGGCTGTCAGTGTCCAGCATTATAATCTTCACTTATAGTTTTCTCACCCACAAAGCTGGAAAATTAGGCATTTGTTTTGCTGCTCCAGTTCCAGTTAACAAAATGCATGTTAGACTAGTTTGGCTGCAAAGAAGAATTCTGTGTACACTGGGGACAACACCTGATTCCTGTCAGGCTGCAGAACTGGGTTGACATCAGAATCCAAACATCCTCTGGTCAGTGCAAGCAGAGGAATTCCTCTAACAATATTGACTGTGATGCAGTATGGATGTCATGGATAATTCAGATCAATGGGGAGAAACAGAATCAAAAACACTGTTTAAATTCCTTCCGTCCCCACCACCTCTCCCCTCCCCTCTTGAGGACTCCTGACCAACTTAACAGCACAATACATATGCTAACAAAGCCTTTGTTTAAGTTTGTTAGCATAGGTATTGTGCTGTTAAAACCATTTAAAGAATTAATGCCCTCCTAGCTTTTAAGGAGCAGAGCACAGCACTCTCCCCCCCTCAGACTGGGGGGGCTAGCCCCAAGTCTTTCTGGTACCCTGTACCTGCTAAAAATCTCTTGCTGGTACTGAGTACTGGTGGGTACCCCCCTACTTGCACTCCTGAATATGAGCCACCATGTGATGCATTGTGAAAAAGGCTAATATCATTCTGGGGTGTATTAATGCACTGTCATACATAAAACACAGGAGTTAATTGTCCTGATCTACTTGGAACTGGTGAGGCCTCAGCTAGAATACTATGAGAAAAAAAAGTTAAAAAGCTGGGTATGTTTAGTCTTGAGAAAGGAGACAGAGGGTGGGACCTGATAAGTCTTCAAATATATTAAGGGCTGTTATAAAACAGATGGTGATCAATTTTTCCCTATGTTCACTGAAGATAGGACAATGATGTATTTCTAAATTCATTGTGACTAATGTGACAAAGCTTTCACTTTTTTTTTATTTTTTTAATTTTTTTATAACCATGCTCCACCTTGTAGTTTTCATTATTTGTTTAGTATGCCTGTGGCCTTTGGGTGGGGAATTCTCCAATGTGACATAATGTCACCTATTACTATCATCCTATTTTGTGGTTTGCCTACAAATTGCTTGCAGCTTAGAAAAAACTTTTGTTTTCAATTAGCACATATGTAAAATAAATTACACCAGATAATTGTGTTGTCAAATATTTATTTAGTATCTTAGTACTTGAGTTCACTTACCAATCAGATAAAATTCATTTGAATTCTTTTATACTGACATCATATTCCTAATTTGCAAATTCATTTCTAGACACAGAAGTAACAAAAGTTTGCATTGGCTTGTTGTGAGTAGGTGTGATGTTTAGGAATTTTAATGTTCAGTTTAGTGTTTTCATGATGTCATTGTGAATCAGTGCTTAATTTTAGCAAGACACATCTTTATCCCTAAGCTACTTGCTCAGTGCAAAGTATTTTCCTATTTTCTAATTCAGACAGAATGACCGGACTGGAATCCTCAGGGAATTTAATTAATGGCACTCTAATCTACAAACTGTTAGATCTCATTTTATTAATGCTGCTGTCTCATACTAAAGTTCACACCATGGGCATCATTCAGCATTGATGGAAACAGGTACAAGCCCCATTATCTTCACCTATATGGTCCAGGGCTTAAATTGGGCCAATTAATTTAACTGTTTATGTTTGCATGACATGTACACCAGTATATCACAATCAGGTATTTAGTAGTGTTAGACCATGAAAAATAACATATTTCACAGAGATATATAAGCACACAGGTAAATACACAGATAGATCTTTGGTATCCGAGTGTTATACAGAACATTACACTAATCTGTATAAGCATGTAGGTAAATACAAGTATATATGTACTAAATAGGTGTACTACTATTGAAAATTACTAAATGTATATAATATAGTACACTGCAAGGATATAGGTGGGTTACGATACATAGGAGATACACCAAGCCTTCTCCATGTTTAATCATTGCTATATTGTGTTGAATATTTTTGTTTTTGTCATAGTGAAACAAATTCTGCTCTCAGGTATTCCCATGCAAGCCCACTGAATTCAGTGGAGCTGTACTAGCTGAACTGAGAGCAAAATATGGTAGAATGTTATTGCTCCTTTTCAATTATAGTCAAAGTTTGGGCCCTGGTTCTGTGTTTTTTATAGATACAGACACACCCCGCCAACCAAAACCCCCTCCACCCACACAGTCCAAAACTCCTGTTAGGTGAGGGCTTGAGATTAATTTATCCTTACAGTTATGTTAACTGAAGAGTGTCTTTTCACTCATCAATCTCAATAAGGTTTTAATTCAACCCATAACAAAGTTTCACCCAGCTCATAACAATATGTATATTTCTGAATGTTTTACTCTTTTGTACTACAGCTCCTTGGTCAATCATTGTTCCTCCAAAAAATTGCTGAGCTGGTAACCATCTATGGATGAACCTGTTGTGTTTGATGTTGACAAAGACAGATTCTCTCTCTTAAATCTGCTTCAATTGTTTTCAGAGTTGAATATTCAAATGTTCTGGTTTGAGCCAGTTTAGGTTTATGTATTTTTGTGCTGTTGTCATGACTATTAAGAAGAGTTGTTTCATGAACACTAAACAAGGATTTAATATTGGGGCCAGGTCTACACTTAAAACTTTTGCCAGTATAGTAATGCCAGCTAGGGATGTGGGTTTAATTACGACATTTTACATGAACAAAAGGCCTAGTGTAGACAGTTATCCTGGCAAAAGAGTGCTTATTTAGTTTGGGGAACAGGTATAAGCTACATTGGCAAAAGCAATCTTTTGCCTGTATAAGCTACATCTACATTAGGAGGGTTTGCCAGTTGAGAATCTAACACTCCCTGTGTATTGGTCTTTGTAGTTCTTTTTCTTGGCCCTGCTTGCTTTCCCAGAGACCTTGGTCTCCCAGCTGTCAGGGATCAGGGCCTCGTAGTGCTAGATACTGTACAAACATAGTATAAAACACTCTCTGTTCCAAATAGCCTACAGTATAAACCGATAAGTTAGAGAAAGGATGGGAAGAAAGGAAGCTAACATACACACAGAGTGATCCAAGTGATGACTGGGAACCATCATGTTTGATCTATGGTTTGCAGTATTGCCAATGTCAAGTATTCAAAAATCACTAGTCAGGCCTCAAAAATCATGAGACTGATTATTTTTAAGCCAATTTGGTGTTGTTTTTATTTGCCTTCTGGTTTCTCAGCTTCTTAAGGTACACTCAATCAAGTTTTCAAACTTTTCTCTGACACTATGAGGACTAGAAAAATGCTTTTTTAAATTAAAACTGAGATTCTCATGGAACCATATAACTCCAGGAGCTGGGGTTTTAAGTAAACCACCAAATATTGCAAGACTCAATATAAACTAAATAGATCTTGTAACACTTCACCTTTTTCTCTGATTTTGGGCGGGGGGGGGCATGTTTTTTTCTTTATGGGATTTCTTGTATCTTAGTGTAATATGGGGCCCAGGGTAGGGTGAGGAAGAAAGTAGGAGAGGAATGAGGTAATGGGAACAGGGGAGTGGGAAAGACAGAAGTAGGGGGGAAGAGGCATTGCAGGGGAAATAGGAGGTGGAGCAAAGAAAGGAGGGATGGAAAGAAGCATGGGAGGTGTGGAAAGTGAAGGCATCAGTGGAAGGATGGTGAGAAGTCAAAGCAAACAGGCTATAGCTATCAGTAAACATCATTGTAAACATACCCATCTTCCTAAAGTACAATGGCAACCTCAGGAGCATTGAAAACTACTAGAGCTGTAAGTGAATATTTATCTGTAATTGCTTTATTTGGGATGGGGAGAAAGAGTGTATCATTAATTACCTAAAGGCTGACCCTGCAAAAACAAATGGGCAGCATGTGTGCCTTCTGACTTCATTCATGTCCAAACTGTTACATGCTGCATGCCCATGCCATACTGTGTACATATATCTTGGAGAGGGCAATGCTACTTGAAATGCACTGATGCCTTTAAGACTGGTAGCTCTAAAATTAAACCTACCATGTGTATTATGGTTTGCAGGTGTGCAGACGTTCATGAGCATATCACTGTCCCTCTGCTCAGTCTATCTGGTTGATTCTTCTGAACAGCAAGGTAACGAAATTTGTGATGGGTGAATCCCAAAATGTTCAAAGGCCTTGGTTCATGCAAGCATCCTAAAGTGTGGATGCTTACCCAGAATTGATCCAAAGTTCAAGGTTGTTCTCATTTTCAAAGCTCTTCATAAATCCATCCCTACCAACATCTTAGCCAAAATGTCCTCCTTCAGCCTTCCTGGTCCTTCTTTCTGTTCAGGCTTATCTTATTACCATTGCCTCTGTCTCCTTTGCCCACTCTAGACTTTGTGCTTTCTTTTACATTACCCCAAGGCCTGGGACATTCCTCACTTACCATAAGAATGTAAGAACAGCCATACTGGGTCAGGCCAATGGTCCATCCAGCCCAGTATCCTGTCTTCCAACAGTGGCCAATGCCAGGTGCTTCAGAGGGAATGAACAGAACAACCAATCATCAAGTGATCCATCCCCTCTCGTCCATTCCCAGCTTCTGGCAAACAGAGGCTAGGGACACTCAGAGCATGGTGTTACATTCCTGCCCATTCTGGCTAATAGTCATTGATGGATCTATCCTCCATGAACTTATCTACTTCTTTTTTTGAACCCTGTTATAGTTTTGGCCTTCACAACCTCCCCTGGCAGAGTTCCACAGGTTGATTATGTGTTGTGAAAGAAGTACTTCTTTTTGTTCATTTTAAACCTGCTGCCTATTAATGTCATTGGGCGACCCATGTTACTTGTGTTATGTGAAGGAGTAAATAACACCTCCCTATTCACTTTCTCCACACCAGTCAAGAATTTATAGACCTCTATCATATCCCCACTTAGTCATCTCTTTTTCAAGCTGAAAAGTCTCAGTCTTTTTAATCTCTCCTCATTCAGAAGCTGTTCCATACCCCTAATCATTTTTGTTGCCCTTTCCTGTACCTTTTCCAATTCCAATATATCTTTTTTAGAGATGGGGTGACCAGATCTGCACACAGTATTCAAGATGTGGGCATACCATGGATTTATATAGAGGCATTATATCTTATTATCTATCCCTTTCCTAATTATTTCTAACATTCTGTTAACTTTTTTGACTGTCGCTGCATATTGAATGGATGTTTTCAGAAAACTATCCACAATGACTCCAAGATCTTTCTTGAGTGGTAACAACTAGTTCAGACCCCATCATTTTGTATGTATAATTTGGATTGTTTTTCAATGTGTATTACTTTGAATTTATCAACATTGAATTTCATCTACCATTTTGTTGCTCAATCACCCAATTTTGTGAGATCCCTTTGTAACTCTTCACAGTCTGCTTTGGACTCCACTATCTTGAGCAATTTTGCATTGTCTGCAAATTTTGCCACCTCACTGTTCACCCCTTTTCTCAGATTATTTATGAATATGTTAACAGCATTGGTCACAGTACAGACTCCTGGGGGACACCACTATTTACCTCCTTCAATTCTAAAAACTTATCATTTATTCCTACACTTTGTTTCTTGTCATTTAACCATTTACTGATTCATGAGAGGAACTTCCCTCCTATCCCGTGACTGCTTACTTTGCTTAAGAGCCTTTGGTGAGGGACCTTGTCAAAGGCTTTCTGAAAGTCTAAGTACACTATATCACTCTTGTCCACATTTGTTGATCCCCTCCAAAGAATTCTACAACAAATTCAAATTCTACAAACAAATTTATACAACAAAATTCCCTTTCTCTCTCCTCTCTAAAAGAATCACCTAGCTTCTGAAATATTCTGGCTATAATATACTCACTTTATCTGTGTTCATTTTATCTTGTTTCATGCTGTATTGCATCTTCTGTGTCTTTGGCCTGTGAACATCTCCTTTTTGTTTAGTTACTTCACCTATCCTATACTCAAATAGCACTACATAAATAATAAGTAGAGTTATGTTGGGAGTTAGGTGAAACCTCATTGAAGCAGATGGATGGAATTGCCACCCTTCCTTCAGGACAACTGTAAGAAACACTTAAGCCTTGTGTACACTACACCGTTTTGTAGACAAAAGGCAGCATTTGTCAACAAAACAGTGGAGGTGTACACACTACAACAATGCTCCTCCTGCCAACAAAACTCTCCACTTTGCCAAAAAAATAAAACCACCTTGAAGAGAGGTGTAGAGCTTTTTGCAGCACAGATCGACAAAATGTCAGTGTAGACACAGTTACGTTGCTGTAACTGGCCTCTAGGAGGCATCCCACGCAGGAGCGGCGCCAGGGTTTTTGCCGCCCTAGGTGGCAGCGCTCCTCCACAGTAATCGGCCGCAGCTCCTCCTCTGAAGCTGCGTTCTTGGCGGCGGGGGTCCTTCTGCTCCAGGTCATCGAGGCACTTCAGCGGCGGGTCCCGGAGTGAGTGAAGGACCCGCTGCCGAATTTCCACCGAAGACCCAGAGCTGAAGAAGCCCCTCGCCAGCGAAATGCCGCCCCCCACATCCTGCCGCCCTAGGCAACCACCTAGGGTCGCCTAGTGGAAGCGCCGGCCCTGATCCCACAAAGCCCACCGTGACCGTTCTGCTTATTGTTTTGAACTCCACTAAGCTACCTTGCATCAGCTACACAGGCATGTGCCCCTCCCCTTTCAAAGTCCCAGGATGTTTTGAAACTGCTTAGAAAGGAGAACTCGCATAGCTACTGCCCAGCTGAGCCTGCTGGCTCCCAGCAGCAAACGCACTGTCGCCTGGAGTTCAGAGGAGGGGGTGGATCTCCTGGGTCTGTGGGGAGAGGAGGCTGTGGGAAAACTTGGAGAGAATCATGGAATCAAAACATTAACACAGAATCCTGCCTCTCCCTGGCACTAGGACCACAGCGGCAGGTAGGCAGGGCAGGCTGCTGGGGGTGAGGGAGGCAGGGAGAGACTCATGCTGTGCTGTGCAGAACCAGGGAGGGAGGCAGGAGTTGATACTGGGGTGTGCCCCTCCCCCGTCTCTGCTGAGCTGGGGGGGGGAGGGAGGGAAATACCTGCTGCCTGTGCATCAGCTTCTGCGTCTGGCTGCTGCTGTCTGAACTTAAAGAGACAATGTGCCAACACACTCCCTCTCCCCCGACACACACTGTCTCTCTTTCTCACATACTCACTCCCCACATACACTTTCACACACTTCCTGTCTCCCTCTTTCACACACACCCCCTGTCACACACTCTCCCCATCCACACTTCTGTGGGCTTCTTGTGTTAGTGTTCAGCAATGTCAGTTTGATCATATTACCAAGTGTTACTTTAAAAAGTGATTTAAAATGTGTTACTTTTCGGACACACACAACAATCATTACAAGGTTCATAGCACGGTGCAAACAAACAATGCCAGGCTCAGTACACTACAGCAACACACATTACTGTGGCTCAGTGTCAATATGCTCATTCAAGGAATCCCCCAGCTGAATAGCCCCCCATTGAGCTCCTCTTATAGCCTTGCATTCATAACGCACAGCACAATACAGAAGGGCAGTGCAGGACCCATGGTTTCTGGCAGAGGTGGCTGGGTTGCAGGTTACCCAAGCAGTTGAAAAGCGGCTGGCAATCTAGTAGGATGCCCAAGGAATGATGGGATTGAGAAACCTGCATCATGTGATGCTGAACCTGCCCCCATTAGGCACAGAAATCCTTCCCAAAACACCCTCCGGCCAGTTGCACAGTGGGATAGCTACCCACGGTGCACTGCTCTCTGTGTCGATGCAAGAGCTGCTACTGTGGATGCGCTCTGCGGACACAAGGAGCACAGTGTGGACATGCAACAGTGGTTTAATTACAGCAGTGGCTGTATGTCGACATAACTTGCGTTGACAAAACTCTGTAGTGTAGACCAGTGATTCTCAAATGAGGGTCTGGAAGCCCTTTCAGGGGGCTACAGGACCCCAGGGCTGAAACCCAGTCCCCTGAGTCATAGTGGTCCCCCCCCCAGGCTGAAACTGGAAACCCTGGTGCCCTCCCCGCCATCTGAAGCTGGCAGCGGTGCGGGGCTGAAGCCGGGAGCCCCGGTGCCTCCTCCGGGTTGAAGCTGGGTACCCTGGTCCCCCCCTGCAGTGCTGAAGCCAGGAGCCCCAATGCCCCCTCCCCATGGAAGCCAGGAACAGCAGGGGAGCCCCTGCACCCACCCCCCCATATCCCAAGCTGAAGCCGGGAGCAACACCGGGCTGAAGCCCTGAGTCCCTGCACTCCCCGCGGTTAGAAACCCTGAGCCCATGGGTAGAGTTGGGGGGGGCACAAGGCTGTTACTGTTGCCCCCCCAAACTGCAGTGCCTTACCCAGAGAGGGGCACTCCTGTGACAACTCACCCCCCCCCTTCCTCTCTCCCAGTTCCCCTCTGGCCAGGTCATAGATGGGAACATAAGAACGGCCACATCTGGCCCAGTATCCTGTCTTCTGACAGTGGCCAATGCCAGATGCCCCAGAGGTAATGAACAGAACAGGTAATCAAATGGTCCGTTCCCTGTCGCCCATTCCCAGCTTCTGGCAAACAGAGACTAAGGACACCATCCCTGCCTATCCTGGCTAATAGCCATTGACGGACCTATCCTCCATGAATTTATCTAGTTTTTTTAACCTTGTTATAGTCTTGGTCTTCACAACATCCTCTGGCAAGGAGTTCCACAGGTTGACTGTGCATTATGTGAAAAGCCAGAGCCAGGCAGTGTGGGGCAGCTACTCCTCTGGCTGGTGGTTCCATTAAGCACACAGCCATGGCATTCCCCCGTCTGCTGCTGGTGCCCAGGGTTGCAGCTGCTCCTCAGCTCCCAGCCCCCTCTGACTGCTCACTCAGGGCACGTCTTCACTACTCGCCGGATCGGCGGGTAGCAATCGGTCTATGGGGGATCGACTTATCGCATCTAGTGAAGACGCAATAAAATCGATCCCTGATCGCTCTGCCGTCGACTCCGGAAATCCACCGCGGCAAGAGGCAGCAGCGGAGTCGACGGCGGCGCGGCAGCGGTCGACTTGCCGCCGTCCTCACAGCCAGGTAAGTCGACCTAAAATACGCCACTTCAGCTACGCTATTCACGTAGCTGAAGTTGCGTATCTTAGGTCGACCCCCCGCTGTAGTGTAGACCTAGCCTCAGCCAGTAAAAGCTGTCCAGGTGGAGGGACCCGGCTCTGGGGAGGCAAAGCCCTCAGAAAGCAGCCACCGCAGGGGGAACAGCACTGCAGGGGGAACAGCACTGCAGGGGGAACAGCACTGCAGGGGGAACAGCACTGCAGGGGGAGCCCTCCCAGCACACAGCTTCTAGCTCCTGTTCTCCCTGCAACCTGAGCTACCCCCTTCCCGCAGACAGCCCCTATCTACCTCCTCCCTGCACCCTGAGCAACACTCCTGCAGCACACAGCCGCTAGCTACCCCCTGCCTACACCCTTAGCTACTCCCTGACCCCTGCCCATACACAGGCCCTAGCTACCCCCTGCCCATGCACAGACCATAACTATCCCCTCCCTGTACCCTGAGCTACTCTCCTGCCCGCACACAGCACCTAGCTACTCCCCTCCCTGCACCCTGAGCTACCCTCCTGCCCATAGGCGCTGACTTCCCCTCTACCCGGTGAGTGCTCGACCCCCCCGGCCCTGCCTCTGTCCCGCCCCTGCACTGCCCTCGCCCCTCCCTCATTCCACCCCCTTCACCCAAGTCCCCGCCCCTTCTCTGCCTCCTCTCCTGAGTGCACTGCATCCCTGCTCCTCCCGGAAAGTCCTAAGCGCCTCCAAACAGCTGCTAGGTGGCCGGGGGGGGGGGGGGCGCGGGAAGCGCCGGGGGGGGGGAGGAGGAGGGGGGACGCGGGGGGGGGGGAAGGGAAAAGAGGGGGCGGGGGGGGGGGGGCGGGGGGGGGGGGGGGGGGGGGGAGAAAGGCGGAGTCCCGTCGGCGGAACAAAACAAAACAAAACCAGGAGTGTGAAATATGGGGACAAATTGCGTCCCGACCAAACATTGCGTGAGAGAGAAGCAGGGAAAGCAGATAGTGAAGGCAGCCGAAAGTGAAAGACAGCCAGAGAAGTACTTTTAGCTGAGAGAAAGCTATGAGAGAGTTCTTCGGGTAGAGAGAAAAGCAGGAAAAAGAGGCTTGGAATATTGAGCAAGGAAACTGTGTCCTGTTTGATCACTACTGTGTTCAGGGAAACAGGACTTTGTGTACATTCTTTGTAAATAAACAGTACTGTATCACAGAAATACCTGACTCCATCATCAATTTCTCCTCCTAATGGAAACAGCTCACAAGACCCTGAATACTGGCTCATCACTTGTAAAAAGGGGTATCAGTAATAATAATGGATATCCAGTCAGGCTGGAATAGAATGGCCAAACAGATAAGGGATGGTATGATGTATGTTCATGTGACCACAAACCAAAAGAGAGTTAGTAGGTCTTATTTTAAGCACACCAGTCATGGCTGTATCCCTTTCGGCAAGTATTCATCAGTAATTTAGAAACACATGTTCCAGTAAAATATCTGGTTAAGCAGTACCTTAGCTACAGAGATAATATAATTTTTATTTATAATAAAGTATGAATTATTATATATTTACTAAAATGGATTGCATACATAGCTAAAATACTTTGTCATGTTATATTTTTAACATTCAGAAAAATCGCTGTCATATTTTAAGTGTATTTTACATATTCCCAAATATGTGAAACATAACATGTACATACAATATATGGAAAAATATATTCATTTTCCAAATAAATGGTCTCAGCCACAAATCTAATTTTAGAGATGTCAGCTTGTGATGACATCTGCACTATTAGATTCATGTCTGGAAATCACATATTGGCCAGGTTCTCAGTTGCGGAAATAAAAAAAGCTAGGGAAAACTCTCTCTCTCACACACACACAAGACTTTGTAATTCAACCTTCCCAACTCTTTAGTACAACAATTATAAAATGCTGATGTTCTAAAAGGCTGTGCAAAGTCCAATTTAATTTGCAAATTCAGTATTTTACTTTTGGAAAAAATACATTATAATATTTTAACCATCTCCTCGGCAGCAATGTGTCATCATTGCACTGTCCTGGAAATCCAATGGTAGTACAAGTTTCCTGCATACTTCTACCTCTGGAGCCAAATTGACCAAATATTTTTTAGGACCCAAAGAAATTAAAGCTCTTTAGGTTGTTTCCCCCCCCCCCCCTCTTCTTTTGCCATATGAGTGAGGAACATTTTTCTTTATTTTTTAAATAAACATTTTAATTTGGAAAGGATCCTAACTAATTCTATCACCAACCAATGTACCAAGGCAATGT